>NC_065596.1:9374797-9554797 GCF_024542745.1 Macaca thibetana thibetana
TGGGAGGCATGTCAAGGTGACCTTGTACAAGTGGATGTAGGGTGGGAGATATTGTGGCCATTCTGGGAAAATACAACCCGCCTCTGCCCTATCCTGTTGGCCAAAGCATGTCATGAGGCCAGCCCAGATTCATGGGGTGTGGGGAGCTTCAAGGTCACTGCAGGTGGCACAGGTGCAAGGAGACTCGGTGAGGAACAGGGAGTCTTTTGCATCCAGTCCACCACAATGGATCAAGTAAGGTAGAGGACAGGGGGCCTCTACCCACTGTATTCCTGTCCTCCACCCCAGGAACCGTGTGCGACTTTCGCCTATCGTATGGCCGTGTCCTCAGCCACAGCAGCAAGATCATCATTGTCAATCGTAACCGGGAAGATATGTTGCTCAACTCAGATGTCTTCTGGAAGCCCCAGGAGGCTGTGCAGGGTGAGCCCCCTAATCCCCCTGTACACATATGCGCTCCTTCCGGTCCCTCTCCTCCTGGTTTCTGCTGCAGCTGGCTTGAACCTGGTATGGTGATCGAGGCCCAGACCTTGCCCTAGGGCGCAGCCTGTCAACCAGAGACAAATAGTTGGCCCTCAAACTGATGAATGCTTCTTTTTTTAATTTTTTTTAATTTTTATTTTTTAGAGAGGAGGTCTTGCTCTGTCACCCAGGCTAGAATGCAGTAGTGCGATCACAGCTCACTGCAGCCTCAAACTCAACAGGCTCAAAGCAATCCTCCCACCTCAGCCTCCTGAGTAGCTGGGACTACAAGCGTGCACCACCATGCCAGGCTAATTTTTAATTTTTTTTTTTTTTTTTGTGGAATCAGCATCTCACTATGTTGCCCAGGCTGGTGTCGAACTCCTGGCCTCAAGTGATCCTCCTGCCTCGGCCTCTCAAAGTGCTGAGATTACAGACCAGAGCTACTGCGCCCGGCCTAATCGATGCTTCTGTAGGAACAGATGGTGGGGTGGACACAGGGAAGCTTGAAAACATGCATGTGATTACGTTCCCTCCCACACTGCCCACTGCCCTCAGTGTGCCCACTGCACACTCTTTGGCCCCTTAGCCTCTCTGTCTTCCTGCTGTATCTATGCCCTCCCCTTATTTGAGTCCCCTTGGACTTGAACTTGTTCATTGTTCTGAGGATGTTGACTCCTCTGCAGCCTAGGCGACAGGACGCTCTTGTGTTAAGCAGAGAAGTGGCACCGTTGCATCCGTGTTGGGAAGGTCCCCTCAGCAGCCGTGGACGGCACGCTGGAAGGGGGCCGGATGGAGGCCAGCGGGGCTGCTAAAAATGGCCAGGACAGAAATGAGGAGGCCTGAACTGGAGATGAACAGCGGGAGAGCCTCACCTTCTCGGAGCCTCCATTTGATCATTTGAAAAATGGGGTGGTGAAAAATACATCACGGGCTGTTTGTTAGTTCACTTCAGTAACGTTTGCCGTGCGCTTCCACGTGCCTGGAATTGAAAGATGTGCTTGGTGGATGTAGCTCTTTTCATTGTTTCCCAGGCAGAAGGAGGTAGAGGGAGGGGACGAGGCCAGCTTGGGTTTGTCACCTGCCTTGTGCTCCTTAACTCTTGTTTCTTGGGTCTTGACCTCCCTTTTCACCTGGGCTGCCCTCCCCTGGTTCTGGGGTGTTTCACCTGTTTTTTTCCTAGGAGCACCCCTGGCCTGCTTCCCGTCTGCCCGCTCGGATGCTGCTGCTGGCTTCCTGCTGTTTTGAGGCCTCTGGTGCTGGAAGAACAGGAGGAAGCCAGCTCTGCACAGCTGTGTCCTCTTCCTTCCCCAGGAGATGTGGGTTCCTTCGTGCTGAAGCTGGTGGAGGGCCTTCAGGGCCAGACATGGGCCCCAGACTGGGTGGAGGAGCTGCGGGAAGCTGACCGGCAGAAGGAGCAGACCTTTCGGTGGGGCCTGGGTGGAGTGGATGTGGGCAGGGGGTTCCCGGCAGACACTGCTGCCAGCGCTGGTGACCTTCGCTGTCCTGTTGCAGGGAGAAGGCAGCGATGCCTGTGGCCCAGCACCTGAACCCAGTGCGGGTGCTGCAGCTGGTGGAGGAAACGCTACCTGACAACTCAATTCTGGTGGTGGATGGCGGGGACTTTGTGGGCACTGCCGCCCATCTGGTACAGCCCCGTGGCCCCCTGCGCTGGCTGGATCCTGGTAAGGAAAGGCTCCCGCCAGGGGCAGTGGGCACCATTCATCTGGACGCCTTCACACCCACCTGCTCTTGGTCCTCTTAGGGGCCTTTGGGACTCTGGGAGTTGGCGCAGGATTTGCACTTGGGGCCAAGCTGTGCCGGCCGGATGCCGAGGTGAGGCACTGGAGTTGGGCACTGGAGTTGGGAGACTTGCTGCTCTCTGGGCCCTGATCCACCCTAACCATCCTGGGTCCCCTCCCCACCAGGTCTGGTGCCTGTTTGGGGATGGAGCTTTTGGCTATAGCCTCATCGAATTTGATACATTCGTCAGACACAAGGTGACTGGGCTGGCCTGAGGGAAGCTTAGGGCCTGGGGTTCTGGGAGATGTCACCAGGGGTGGGCTGAGGTGGGGAGGGAGCCTCCTGTCTGGCAGAGGCCCTGTCCCTGTCTCTGTCCTCTGGCTGGCCAAGTCATGGGGCTGAAGGCTACAGCCTGCCTTCATCTTCTTTCTGTAGATCCCAGTAATGGCCTTGGTAGGGAATGATGCTGGCTGGACGCAGATTTCTCGGGAGCAGGTGCCGTCTCTGGGCAGCAACGTGGCCTGTGGCCTGGCCTACACTGGTGAGGGGGCCTCAGCAAGGTTGGGAGGACAGGAGGCTGTTTCAGTCCCGGCTGGCTGCACGTGCGGTGGGCTGAATCCTTGCCACCATCTGACTTAATCTCCTCTTTCAGAATATCACAAGGCAGCCATGGGTCTGGGGGCCCGGGGCTTGCTGCTCTCACGGGAGAACGAGGATCAGGTGGTCAAGGTGCTGCACGATGCCCAGCAGCAGTGCCGAGACGGCCACCCGGTCGTGGTGAACATCCTCATTGGGAGGACGGACTTCCGCGATGGCTCCATTGCTGTATAGGGCCTTGTAGGTCAGGATGCTTGGCTGCCTTCCTGCGGCTGGACTGTGTCCAGCTGGTTTGGAGTCTCATCATTGCTTGCCCTGGGCCTATCCCATGAGGCCCGATGACTCCACAACCTCCCTGAGGAGGGGATGGAGGGGTCAAAGCTCAGAGAGGCTCCCTTGTGAGCTCTTCGACCCTCCTCTCCACGGACCCAACTATGCCCTTTGTCCCCTCTCTTACGGAGACTGAATAAACCACCTCTGGCCCACGTGGGCCCACATACTCAGTCTCAGAACCTGTGCATATTGATTTATTATCCACAAAGATGGAGGTGCGGAAAAGAAGAGGGAGACAGGAGGGAACCGTACTCTCCCACTGGAACTCTGGGGCCCACTGAGGCACCATTACTGGGGATTTCAGGGTGGCTGGGCACTGCCAACTGCACCCTCCTCTGTGGTCCCTGAAAGAGCCCCACACGCCTGCTCCAGACGTGTCCACGCACACCAGTCCTCACAGACACACACACACATGCATGGAGGCAATAAATATGTTCCGTACCAGACTGCCCCCAGCCTGACGCTTTGGGGGGCCCCCTCCAAAAGAGAGGGGTTTAAGTGCTCAATTTTTTTTTCAGGGGTGGGGATGAGGGGATGGGGATTGGAAAGGCCAGACTCTGTTATCTCCATTTGCTGACTAGAGGCCAATCGTGGGGTCTTCCCGGGAAAAGGGTGGGGGAAACCAGCTGTTTCTCCATAAGCCCCAGGCTGCCCCTGTATCCATGCTGGAACCCAGGATAGGGGCTGCCTCCCACAAACAGTGCCTCATGCTAGTCCTTGTGTCGTCCAAGGGAGGGAGAAACAAGAGTGCAGTGCTCAAAGCTAATACTGATTTGGTTGGCAGCAGCAAGAGGGCCGACTAGAGGTGACTCACCGCTCCAGGGTGATGCACACCGTAACTGGTGTTGACCCGGCCAAGGGGAGGCAAGAGAGGCCAGCCTAGCAAGCGCGAGAACTGCCTTTTTGGCAACAAAAGGGGAAACCCTTGGTGCTCAGGAAAGATGGTCACAACCTCTGGTCCCTAAAATCCCCAGTACCCAGACTTCGCAACTAGTGTCCAAATACTGGGCCCTGGAAACGGGGAATGAGTCTCAGCCATACATGCGACTGGTCCCATGGTAACTCCCTAACAACCAGGAGCTCGGCCTGAGCAACAGGTCTGACTCTCCTTGGTCACCAGGGCACCGCCTTCGCCACCGGGCGCCCAGTTTTGTAACCGGGGTCCCGCCCTGTCCTCTGGCTCAGAGGCACACGTTGATTTGCTTGGAGAGCTCTCTCTCCAGATCCAGGATGAGGGCGTCGAAGTCTTTGAGATTCAGGTGCGGGTTGAAGGGTGCATCGAAGTCATCTTCGAAGTCAGCGGTGACCCTCGGCTCACCGACGTCCTCGTCCTCGTCCTCGCTGTCACTGCCCGTCACGTGGTCGTAGTCTGGCCCGGACAGGAAGTCCCGCCCACAAGACAGGAAGTCCCGCCCGCAAACGCTCCAGTCGCCGGCGTAGCGGTTGCTCGGGGGGCTCTCAGGGCCTCCTCGGCCGCGGGGCCGAGTCACCACTTCGGGGTCTGCCAGCGGTAAGTGCAGAGGTGGTTGTCGTTTGGGTCGTAAGTACGGCGCGACATCTGGAGCTTCTCCGGGCAGGCGGGGATCTGAAGGGAGACAGGGCGGGTCATACACAGAGGAGACAGCCGACTTCTGATTGGCTGTTTAGGGAACTAGGCTCCTGATTGGCCTGTGGGAAGAGGCCTTCGACCGTTTCAGGGTTTCACCGGCGGAGCTAGAACTGGTTGCTTAGGCGACTAGACCTCTGATTGGCATGTCAAGAGGCAGGGCCTCTGACTGCATCAAAGATGGATAGCAGCAGGTGCCCTGGATCATGCCTGTAATCCCAGCACTTTGGGAGGCCTGAGGCAGGCGGATCACTTGAGGTCAGGAGTTCAAGACCAGCCTGGCCAACACCGTGAAACCCCGTCTCTACTAAAAATACAAAAATTAGCTAGGACTGGTAGTGCGTGCCTGTAATTCCAGCACTTTGGGAGGACTGAAGTGGGTGGATCACTTGAGGTCAGGAGTTCAAGACCAGCCTGGCTAACACAGTGAAACCCCCTCTCTACTTAAAATATAAAAATTAGCCAGGACTGGCCGGGCGCGGTGGCTCACGCCTGTAGTCCCAGCGCTCTCGGAGGCCGAGGTGGGTGGATCACGAGGTCAGGAGATCAAGACCATCCTGGCTACCACAGTGAAACCCTGTCTCTACTAAAAAAAAAAAAAAAAAAAAAAAAAAAATTAGCTGGGCGTGGTGGCGGGTGCCCGTAGTCCCAGCTACTCGGGGGGCTGAGGCAGGAGAATGAATGGCATGAGCCCTGGAGGCAGAGCTTGCAGTGAGCCGAGATCACACCACTGCACTGCAGCCTGGGTGACAGAGAGAGATCTCAAAAAAAAAAAAAAAAAAAAAAAAAAAAGTAAAGATGAATCTGCTCTGTGGGGCAAAGTGATTCAGTTTATAATCCCAGTACTTTGGGAGGCTGCGGCAGGAGGATGGCTTGAGATCATGAGTTTGAGACCAGCTTGGGCAGTATAGAGAAACCCTGTCTTTACAAAATAATAAATAATAATAATAAAAAAGACAAAACAGATAGATTGGTTGGATCTGAACTGGTTGCTGAGGCAACCAGGTACCAGTTTACTCCATGAGGGGACGTAGCCTGCTTCAAGCCCAAGACACTGATTGGTCCCTTAAGGTGGCATCACTGCAGCAGCCTGGCTCAGACTGGTGGTGCAGGTCCTGGGCATGAGCTCACCTGGCCAAGACTGCAGCAGGTAGTGCAGCACCTCGATGTGGCGCTTGAAGTCCACTGCACTGGCGAGGCCTGGGCCGGAGCTGCGGGCACGAGGCCTTGTGGGTGCCTGGCGTGCCGGCAGCAGCACAGGCCCGAAGCACACGGCCAAGTTCTGTGGGGTCATGCGATTGTAGGCATGGAAGGAGGAGACAAGGCGCAGGTGGTCCAGGAGAAGCGTCAGGGTGGCCTGGGAGAGGGTTGAGAGGATGTAAGTCAGACAAAGTCAGGCCCCTGGGGCACCTACCTGCAAGAGACTAAGGTGGCTAGAGTAAGGAAGCAGGTTCACAGTCTCATAGCTGGGATGTGGTCGGGTTAAGACTATTAATCATTAGGTATTAGTATTATGAGCCTATTTTGCTGGAGGGAAGACTGAAGCCAAAGGCAACTAAGCATTGGAAAGGCAAAGCTGCCATGAATCCCATTTTACAGATGAAGGTATTGAAGCACAGAGAGGGATGGAACTTGTCTAGGTTCCCTCAGCCAGGAACCTCCCTTGTAGGTTGAAAGACCAGTATTCAGCATGCATTTTTGACACATCCTGGCTGTGTGACCTTGGGTAACTCACTCAACTGCTTTGGGCCTCAGTTTCCAAATCTTTGAAGTGGGATGCTAATAGCACCTATTTCTTGGGGATATGATGCTGCTGCCAGCTCATGCCCATCGCAGGCCCAGCCATGGGTGAAACATTCTATTGGAATTAGCCCACTCTCAAGTCCCATCACTCCCACCAGGCCCAACTCACTCTTTCCACATCCGGCAGGCAGCTGAGAAGCCCTCGGGTGCCCTCAGTGGTGGGGGGAGCTCTGTTTGGGGGGTCCCGAGCCATGGCCTCCAGTACCACCTGATACAGGGGCTGGGTGATGAGCGGAGTGGGCAACTCTCGAAGATAATCCTTGAGGATGCCTGTGAACACAGGGCCCCCTCTGGTCAGGGCACCACTGGCTTCTAAGGCCAAGGAGGGGCACAGACAAGGGGGAAGAGGAGGTGGGTGAAAGCAAGGTCAGATAGGAGGAGTGAGGTCCCAGAGGAGCCCCAAGGCCTTGAAGTGAGGCCTTGAATGGGGGTGAGCAGGCAGAGGAGAGGGGGCCATGCTGACCAGTGATGACATTGATATCGGGGTACAGGTCCTCAGATAGGCAGACCGCTGCACTGTCCCGCTCAAAGGCATCCCGAAGCTCTTTCTTCACTGCCGCTGAACCACATAGACGGTACAGTCCCACTACCTGGAGGCGGGAAGAGAGAGTGAATATCTTCCTGCTGGGGCCACAGACTAATCGGCCCAGTGGGGTGAGCACTGGAATTCTGGGCCACGGTAGCAATGGACACTGGGGGCTGGGAGGTTGGAACTACCTTGACAACCTGGCCTTGTAAACCCTCTGCTTGGACTACTTGTCTTGGCTCCCACCTCCTTTGACTTAGGAAACTCTGATGCTTCTTCCAGGAAGCTTTCCATGACTACCCCAGGTTTTGTTTTAAGCTCTCCCAGACCCTAGGTACACCCCCGCCCCACTCTAGTCCCAGTTAGTTTTACATTTATGAATGACTAGAGTCGTATCTTTTCCCCCATCAGACTCTGAGCCCCAGGAGGGCTTGGATCCTGTTATTAAATCGATGGATGACCCATGGGTTCTGCCCAGGGTGCCACAGTCAAGGGGGGGCCTTCTGCCCTTGTCTAGGCTGGGATTGGAGCTAGGAGTGGCTCAGGCCTGGGGTAGGGGTCTGGCATCTGTACATAGGGTGTCCTGAAGAGTGGGTCTGAGGTCTGGGGGCCAGAGGGGTGGAGTGGGGTGGGTGCTTACCCGCAGCCCTCGGTGCTCGATCTGCCCAACGCACTTCTGGATGATGAGGGGCACCTGGCCCGGGGGCCGCTCCCGCTCCACCAGCAGTGGCAGTGGCAGCCCGAAGACGCGGGGCTCAGCTGTGGCAGGGGCTTCCTGCTGCTCCGACAGGGTCAGCTTGGCATAGAGCAGCCCCTGGGGCTCCAGGCGCACGGCCAGCTGTTGGGCCTGGCACCCTGAGGACACAAGGGCCTGAGCCGGGTACTCTGAAGCTTCATGTACCCCCCCGGCCTCCCTACTCCAGGTCACACCTTCTGCCCGGAGCCCAGCCCCCTAGGCACTCTGCGGGGGTGGCGGTGGGGTTTGGGGGTCCCTGCCCCTCCTCCCCTGCAGCCACGTGTCCTACCTCGGAAGACCGTGGGCAGCAGCACGGTGCCCTGGGCACAGGGCCGGTGCCTTCTCACGCCAGGGTCCCATGCAAGCACCAGGGCGCGCAGGAGCCTGGCGGCCTCCAACTCCAGGTGGAAAGTGTGGTCCAGCCGCAGGAAGTCCGGCCCCCCTCGCAGCGGCCCTGTTCGGGCCCGGGCCTCCCCATCCACTTGTAGTAGGCAGCAGAGGTCTCTGGGGGTGGCCCCTGGCGCTGGCCGCAGCCCTCCGAGACCGTACAGGTGCAGGCTGAGGCGGCCCCAGAGTGCAGCCGGGGGTGCCCGGGCTGTGGGACCCACCTCGTAGGGCCGGAAGGAGGTGGGCGACGGGGGCCCAGCTGGGCGCTCCGGTGAGTCTCCGTCGCTGAGGTAACCGGCCCTCGGGCTCCGGGTGCCCCCGGGCCCTGCTGCCCGCCCGGGGCCCCCCACGCTGCTGTCCAGGTGGTAGCGGCTGATGACGGAGCCCGCAGGGGCAGCCCTCTCGCGCTCCCTGCCAGCCCGGGGGCCTCGCAGGCTCAGGCGGCGCCGCAGTTCCGGCAGCTTCTTCATCTTTATGGAGAGGCGCCTGGCGGGGCCCGGGGACTTGGTGCGGGAGGCTTTGGCCGGGGGGCTGGCAGGGGCTGCACCTGTGTGGAGAGCAGACCTCAGGGTCCAGGAACCTGGGCTTAGGGGAGGAGGGTGAGGCTGGTGCTTCCCTGGGGAGGGGCTGTGAGGCTGGTGTTTCCCTGAAGGGAAGGGGTGTGAAGCTGGTGCTCCCCTGAAGGGAAGGAATGTGATGCTTGTGCTCCCCTGAGGGGGAGGGGGTGTGAGGCTGGTGCTCCCCTGAAGGGAAGGGGTGTGAGGCTGGTGCTCCCCTGAAGGGAAGGGATGTGAAGCTGGTGCTCCCCTGAAGGGAAGAGGTGTGAAGCTGGTGCTCCCCTGAAGGGAAGGAATGTGATGCTTGTGCTCCCCTGAGGGGGAGGGGGTGTGAGGCTGGTGCTCACCTGGGGGAAGGAGATGTGAAGCTTGTTCTTACCTTGGGGGGCCAGGCCCTCTGGCTCAGCTGAGCCTGGCTGTGGCCCTGGGGGCTCAGGTGCTGGAGGTCTGGGGTCTTCCTCAGGGATGGGGTTGTACCAGATCTCACCCGCGGGTTCTCCACTGCCAGGTACCCCAGGCCCTAAAGAGGTGTCCTCAGCTGGCTTGGCCCCACCCAGCACCCATCGGCGGCTGCTGGGCTCCAGGCTTTGCAGGTAGGCCCCCCGTGCAGGGCTCCTTGATGCCTCAGGGCTAGGGGGCCCCTCTGCTCCAGCCTGGGACCCTTCGGGAGCCTGGGGCTCTGGCTCTGGAGGGCTGGGCTCTGGGCGCTGGGCTGGGCGGCCTGGTGGAGAGCAAGGAGAGTGAGACCCAGCCCCTCACTTCCTGCAGAGCAGCCCTGTGCAATTGATCAGTGGGTGGGATGCTGTGTACAGCCCTGGCCCGCCCCTGATAAGTCACTGTTCCTTGGATCCTGCTCTTTTGGTTGGAATAGGCAGCCACAGGCTAGTGATCTCGGTTATCAGCTTAGAGCGCCCCCTGCTCAATCCCTGACATCCCAAAAGGGGACTCCGTCCCTGCAGCCTCAGGGTTCTAAGTCAGGCTTCCTGGGGCCCGTAGGTACTGCGTTCCAGTCTCCACTTCCTCTCCCCTCTCAATAACTGTGGCATGGAGCTTTGCACTTGTGTGGCCTTGGGCAAGTCGCTTCCCTCTCTGAGGCTCAGTATTCTCCTGTGAAATGGGGGGATGTGATTTCCATGTCCAGGGAGGCTTCCAGGAGCCTTCTGGAAAAGTACACAGCCCACAGCAGGCACTACGTGCTCAGGAGTGAGGAGCTGGGTTCTCTATTCCCTGCAGCACAGTCACTCCCAGTCTCCTGCCCTTTTTACCCTCCCTCCTGTCTTCCAAACTCTGTCGCCATCCTGGGATGGGCCCTTGTCCTTCAGCCCAGGCCAGGCCCCCCAGGCTTAATGCCTTGGGACTTCCCCTTCCCTCCCTCCTCTCCTCTCTCATGTCCTGGGCTGTTTCCTGTGTGTGTTTGTGTTTGGGCATCCCTGTCCCTTCTCCCTGCCCTGGGAACCTTGGGAATCTTTGGGAAGGCCTGGGGGGAAGGGGCACGTCCATGGAATGGTCTGGCCTTCCTCCTTTAACTCCTTCCTTCCTGGGTCCCCCTATCCCACGCAGCTATTTCTCTAAGGTCTTTACTTGCTACCCTGCTGAACTCCTCTTCTGGTCACCTCCCATGTCTACCCTCTAGGGTCTCTATTGGTAGCAAAGCCCAAAGAGCTGTTTAAGTCACCGGCCCTGGGCACATTACCCCATTGCTCCGTGCCTCAGTTTCCCCATCTGTATAAAGGGCACAGTTTCCTGGGGCTAAGGCAGGCGCAGTTGCAGTCACCGGTTAGTAGGTGGGAGGTAGAGGGCGGCAGCTACTCTGATTGACGGGCCGCCCCTCTCTCCTTTGCAGGAGTGCACCCCTCATCTCCCATCCTGCGCCTCCAGGGCTTCCGATGCCCCTTGCCCAGCCTGACTGGGCCCCAGTGTCCCGGCCTCCCAGCCCCTCCTCCCCTCCACCCTCCAGGCTCTCAGTCGCAGCCCCATTTCCTGTCGTGGGCGAGGCCCCCTCCCGGGCCTCCCAAGGAGCCCGCAGCGCTGGCATCCTCGGCCAGCTGCACATAACGGTCCGTGCCCCCCTCCCTCCCAGTCCCTTCCTTCCAGGACCCCTACCCTCCCCTGGCTGGAGGCACCGCAGTCTGCAGCGGGGTGCGGGGGGCTCCCCCTAATCCCCCCCACCGTCTGTCCTCGGGGCCCTGGGACCCCGCTCCTAGGCCGGGCGGGGCTCGGCGCCCTCTCTTCCCCCACGGATCTCTGCTCACCGCGCTCCTTGGCGTCCGACTTTTTCCGGGGAAGTTTCTCCCGGCCCCGCAGGCGGGAGAAGGTTTTCCTGAGTAGCGGCTCGGCCATGCTGCGGCCCGGGCCGGGCCGAGCCGAGTGCGCGCCCCGGGCTCCGGCCGCGCCGCCCCGCGCCCTCCCCGCCCCGCCCGGGCCTCCCCGCCCGCCCCCCACCCCGAGCCAGCAGGAAGCACATTCCGGGAATGCTTGGCCCAAACTTTTTTTTTTTTTCTTTCCCTTTCCCGCGGCCTGAGCGGGCGATGCTGGGAGATGTAGTTGCCTGGGGCCGGGAGGGGATGGAATGGGGGCTCCGGGTGCCCGGATCCGCTCCAGCTTCGATGGGACGTGACGATCCTTGGTCTTCCTCCTCACCCACCCTCCCTGGATAGGACTCTGGGGGATGGCATCCAGGAAGTTCTCTTGGGTCTGTCTCACCGCTCTCCTTCCCAGGTACTGTTTCAACCTGGTGCAAGCCGTAGTGTCATTCGTTTCAATGACCGTCCCCACTACCCAACCCACCTTAAGCCTCTTCTTTGGTCTCCTCATGCCACTCTTTCCCCACTCAATTCCCTCACCTCCAAATTCCAATTACTACTGCTGTTTGACAAACCATCCCCAAACGTGATGATGTAAAACAACCATGTCGTGATTGTGAAAGGAAAATAAATCTTGAGGCCCCCAAAGCACTAAGCCAAAGGGAAAATGTCAAACTGGTAACTGTGTAGGGCAAACCTGCCTCCCATTCTATTCCTAAGATAGCTACAAGGTTGAAAAAGCTATCTGGGCACGGTGGCTCACTCCTGTAATCCTAGCACTTTGGGAGGCTGAGGTGACGGATCACTTGAGGTCAGGAGTTCAAAACCAGGCTGGCCAACATGGTGAAACCCCATCTCTACTAAAAATACAAAAAAAAAAAAAAAAAAAAAAAGAAAAGAAAAAAAAATTAGCCAGGCATGGTGGGTGGGCTCCAGTAATCCCAGCTACTTGGGAGGCTGGGGCAGGAGAATTGCTTGAACACGGGAGGTGGAGGTTGCAGTGAATCAAAATTGTGCCACTGCACTCTAGCTTGGTCATTAGAGCAAGATGCCGTCTAAAAAAAAGAAGAAGAAAAGAAAAAAAAAAGAGCTACACAATTCCCTCACAATTTGCCCACAGGGAAATTCCTTATGGACAAAGGACAGGCAGAACTCAAAACTCCCTCTGCTCACATGAGACAAACACATATCTGATCGCTTCCTTGTCTATTTGTTTCACTAAGCCAGACTAAGGCATATCTTAATCTTATCATAAGTGACTGTCTCTGTAAATTGCATATTCAGAAAGGCTAGTCAGAAACTCAAAAGAATGCAATTGTTTCTCTCTTATCTACCTTTAACCTGGAAGCCCTCTCCCTACGTTTGAGTTGTCCTGCCTTCCCAGACCAAACCCACATGCATCTTACATATGTCGATTGCTGTCTCATGTCTCCCTAAAATATATAAAACTAGACCAAGCTGGTCTAGCTGGTACCACCACAGCTCACTGCAGTCTCAACCTCTTGGGCTCAGGTGATGCTCCTGCCTCAGCCTCCCCAGCAAGTGGGACTACAGGCACATGTCACCATACCTGGCCAATTTCCCTACTTTTTGTACAGATGGAGTCTCATTATGTTGCCCAGACTGGTCTCAAACTCCTGGGCTTGACTGGGTGTGGTGGCTCACGCCTGTAATCCCAGCACTTTGGGAGGCCAAGGCGGGTGGATCACGTGAGGTTGGGAGTTCGAGACCAGCCTGGCCAACATGGGGAAACCCCATCTCTACTAAAAATACAAAATTAACTGGGGGTGGTGGCATAGGCCTATAATCCCAGCTACTTGGGAGGCTGAGGCAGGAGAATTGCTTGAACCCAGAAGGCGGAGGTTGTGGTGAGCCGATACTGTGCCATTGCATTCCAGTCTGGGCAACAAGAATGAAACTCCGTCTCAAAAAACAAAACAAAACAAAACAAAACACAAAAAACTCCTGGGCTCAAGTGATCTGCCTGCCTTGGCCCCCCAAGTAGCTAGGATTACAGACGTGAATCAAGGTAGTGGTCCTGACAACCCTGGGCTTATGTTGTCAGGAGCTTCTAAGACTGTGTCACATGCGTGTCCTTAACCTTGGCAAAATAAACTTTCTAAATTTGTTGAGACTTGTCTCAGATACCCTTTTACATGATGCTCACAGATGCTGTGGTTCAGTTTGGACAGGGGAGATTTGACAGTGCCTGTCCCTGTACCTCAGTTGGGAAGTCTCCAAGGCTAGGGGGTGACTAAAAAATGGTGGAGGGTGGGGTCCTGAATCATCTGGAGGTGTCTTCACTCAGAGGTCTTGCAATTGACATCAGCTGTTGCTGGGGCTGTGGACTAGGGCAACTACACAGGCCTCTCCGTGTGGCTCGGGTTTCCTTCCAGCAATGGTGGCCTTGGGGTAGTCAGACTTCTTAGACAGCCACCCAGGCCTCTCAAAGTGAACAAGGAAGAAGTTGCATCTCTTCTGACCCAGGCTCGGGTGTCATGCTGTGTCACTTCTGCCACCAGATTCAAGGAAAGTGGACACAGGCTATACCTCTCTACATGGGAGGCAAGTCAAGGTGACCTTGTACAAATGGATGTAGGGTGGGAGATATTGTGGCCATCTGGGAAAATATAACCTGCCTTAGCCCTGCATTTCATTCTCCATATATTACCCACAGTGGACTTAAAACTGAAATCAGATTATGGCACCATCCTGCTGAATAGTGTTCCTGTGACTGCTCAGCCCACCTAGGATAAAATCCAGATTCCCACTGTGGTCTAACAAGACTTCCAGCCTCATCTCTTTGGCTGCCCATTCACTCACCATGGCCTCCTTTCTGGTTCTCCTTCACATCAAGCTGTTTCTGCCTTAGGTCCTTTGCACACACGGTTCCTTCTGCCTGGGAAGCCCTTGTTCTTCTGAGGCTACCTCTCTCTCATCCTTTAGGTCCAATGGCACCTTCTAGGGAGGCCCTTTCTGTCCACCACCTCTGTCTAGTCAGTATCACATCACTCAGTTTCCTTTCTTCTAACACTTGCTACAACTTGAATTTAACAGTCCCAGTGGTTTGTTCTGGTTTATCTGCCTCCTTGTCCAGACTGGGGCTCCACCAAGTGATCAGGTGATGCTTATCTATGTTGTTCACTGCTGAATATTCAGGTAGGAGATCAGGTGTCAGGTGATGGAGGTCTGTATAGGAGGGGGTGTCCAAGAGGCCTGGACCAGGAGGCTGTGTGTGTTTAGTTTTAATGTGTCTTGGTGTGGTTCTCTGTGTTTATCCTACTTGGAGTTTGTTGAGCTTCGTGGATATGTAGATTAATGTCTTTCATCAATTCTGGACTTCTGGGAAGTTTTTGGCCATTGTTTCATCAAATATTATTATTATTATTATTTGAGATGGAGTCTCACTGTGTCACCCAGGCTGGAGTGCAGAGGCATGATCTTGGCTCACTGCAGCCTCTGCCTTCTGGGTTCAAGTGATTGTCCTGCCTCAACCTACCAAGTAGGTGGGGTTACAGGTGCTTGCCACCATGCCCGGCTAATTTTTGTATTTTTAGTAGAGATGGTTTTTTGCCATATTGGCCAGGCTGGTCTCAAACTTCTGACCTCAAGTGATCTGCCCGCCTTAGCCTCTCAAAGTGCTGGGATTACAGGCATGAACCACCATACCCGGCCTCATCAAATATTCTTTCTGTTCCTTTCACTTCTCTCCTTCTGGGACTCTGATTATGCATATATTGGTATACTCATTATACAACTGTTGGTATACAGTTCTCCTAGGTGCTATTCACTTTTCTTGGATGTGTGTGTTTGGGGGACATCAGTCTATAAAAGGGTGGAGTGCACCCTCCTCCCTATGAGATCCCTGCGTGGATGCCTTTGAGGCAGCTGTTGACAGTGGGGAAAGAAGTCAGGGGTCAAGACAATACCTCTTTATAAGTTGAGGGCAGAGGCTGCAGGACTAAGGTCCCAATGGGGTACTTCAGAGTCTCAGGGGAGCTGGGGTCTGACATGGGGGTGAGAGCAACCCTTAGCCCCACCCATATGACACCCACATACCACATGAATATTTATTATTATTAGTTTTTGTAAATCTTTTTGCGTTTTGTACTTTTCCTGTTGTCTTTATTTGCCTGCATGTAGCCTATTTAATTCACCATTGGCTCTGATTCTTTCTTAGCAATCAGAAATCTTCATAAGTGAGAACAGATTATCTGCAAATTGTATGTAATGAAATGGTTATGAATTCTAAGTTTCACAATGATGTTTGTATGCTTATTCTTGTGGATTTTGCTAGTTGCTGTACAGATTTTAGAGCCTGTATGTGTACCCCTTCCCTTCCCTTCCCTTCTTTTTCCTTCCTTTCCCTTTTTTTGAGACACAGTCTTACTTTGTCACCCAGGCTGGAGTGCAGTGGCACGATCTGGGCTCACTGCAACCTCTGACTCCCTGGTTTAAATGATGCTCCTGCCTCAGCCTCCTGAGTAGCTAGGATTACAGGCACACACCACCATGCCCAGCTAATTTTTGTATTTTTAGTAGAGACGGGGTTTCACCCTGTTGGCCAGGATGGTCTCGATTTCCTGACCTTGTGATCCATCCAACTTGGCCTCCCAAAGTGCTGAGATTACAGGGGTGAGCCACTGTGCCTGGCCCTTTTTCTTTTCTTTAAAAAAAAATTTATTTTCATGGCTGGGCACAGTGGTTTATGCCTGTAATCCCAGCACTTTGGGAGCCCAAGGCAGGTGGATCATGAGGTCAGGAGTTCAAGACTAGCCTGGCCAAGACGGTGAAACCCTGTCTCTACTAAAAATATAAAAATTAGCTAGGCATGGTGGCAGGCACCTGTAATCCCAGCTGCTCAGGAGGCTGAGGGAGGAGAATTGCTTGAACCTGGAGGGTCAAGGTTGGAGTGTGTCGAGATCATGCCACTGCACTCCAGCCTGGGCGACTGAGTAAAACTCTGTCTCAAATTTTTTAAAAAAATTATTTTCATGCTATTTTTATTTACTTTATTATTATTATTTTATTTATTTTTCTTGCTCTATTGCTCAGGCTGGAGTGCAATGGCACTACCACAACTCACTGCACCCTCAACCTCCTAGGCTCAAGTGATGTTTCTGCCTCAGCTTCCCAAGCAACTGGAACTACAGGCATGTGCCACCATACCACGCTGATTTTTCTATTTTTTTGTGGAGATAGGGTCTCATCATGTTGCCCAGACTGTTCTCAAACCTCTAGGCTCAAGTGATCTTCCCACTTTGGCCTCCCAAGTGGCTGGGATTATAGGTGTGAGCCACTGTGCTTGGCCTTATTATTTTTAGAGACATGATCTCCCTCTGTCACCTAGGCTGGGGTGCATTGGTGTGATCATGGCTCACTGCAGACTTGAACTTCTGGGTTCAAGCAATCCTCTTGCCTCAGCCTCCTGAGTAGCTAGGCCTATAGGCATGCACTGCCATACCCAGCTAACTTAAATTTTTTTTTTTTTTGTAGAGACAGGATCTTGCTATGTTGCCCAGGCTGGTCTCAAACTCCTGACCTCAAGCGATCCTTCCTCCTTGACCTCTCAAAGTGCTAGGATTACAGGTATGAGCCACTGCACCTGGCCATGTGTGTATTTTCTTTCCCCTAAATGTTCTCATTGGCTGCAGGCCCGATGCGCTGTGCTTTTGGTACCTGGTGGATTAACCAGCCCCAGATATGTATAGACCAATTAGTTGAAAGATCAAAAGACCATTTCCTGCCAGGTTTGGGCAGAGCTCAGCACCTCTGTGGTAGTCAAGGGGAGTTGATGGATAAATACCCCAGCTCCCTCACCCTTGTGTGGGATGATTGAGGTTCATGTTCTACACTGACCCCTAGTGTTCACCCACGGGATTAAGCTCCAGCTGCCCACTGTAGAAACCTGCTTATCAATACGCTCTTTGCTGACTTCCTTCCCTTCCCTCTCCCACATATCACCCCACTTACAGTATTTCCTGTTTATTTCCTAAATACTTGAATCCTTGTCTCAGGGTTGGCTTCTGGCAGACTCCAAACACAGACATTCTCTCTAGGCCTCTGTTTGATGTGCAAAAGGAAGAATACATTAGGCTGTTTTCTTTTTTTTTTTTTTTTTATTTTTTTATTTTTTTTTATTTTTTTTATTTTTTTTTTTTTTTGAGACGGAGTCTCGCTCTGTCGCCCAGGCTGGAGTGCAGTGGCCGTATCTCAGCTCACTGCAAGCTCCGCCTCCCGGGTCTACGCCATTCTCCTGCCTCAGCCTCCCGAGTAGCTGGGACTACAGGCGCCCGCCACCTCACCCGGCTAGTTTTTTTTTTGTATTTTTTAGTAGAGACGGGGTTTCACCGTATTAGCCAGGCTGGTCTCGATCTCCTGACCTTGTGATCCGCCCGTCTCGGCCTCCCAAAGTGCTGGGATTACAGGCTTGAGCCACCGCGCCCGGCCAGGCTGTTTTCAAGGCTATGGGCATGGGGCGTGGTTCCGTGGGGCTACATCTCCATTCTACCAGCTCCCTGCCGTGCTCAGTTCCTGGGGAATGGGAGATAGAGAAGATTTTGGGGAGCAGGTCCCAAGCTTCCTCCACCCGCCGTGGTCATTCCCATTTGTTTCCACACCTGAGGCTTGCTTCTATCTGGCATCTTCCAGAAGAAAGTGAACACCTCAGCCTGCCTAGGCCTCCCTGGCTGGAAGTCAGACTCAGAGGAACCAGAAAAGAGGTGGCTGCCCAGAGATATCCATCAGAGTAGCATTCAGGAGCTGGAGGGAGAGGAGGATGATTGTATATAATGAATGGTTATGAATTCTGTTACCATAAATCAGCTTCCTGAGGCAGAGCACAGTCTCACCTGGGTGACAGTGGTACAGCATTGCTTGACCAGAGCCTCCCATTGACCCTTGGAAAAGTCTGGCCAGACAGCTATAGAGCTGAAACTGAGGTGCAGGAGGGTCTCTAGTTGCTCTATGCCACCTCCAGAGTGGTCTCTGTTTATCAGCTGCAAGGCTGTGGAACTGTCCTGCTGGCTAGGCCTCTGCACAGCCTCAGGGATAGACTCAGCAACTGGCCACCTGCAGCCATGCCAAGAGCTCTCCCAGGTGGACATGGTGGTTCACACCTGTAGTCTCAGCTGTTCCAGAGGCTGAGGCAGGAGTATCACTTGAGCCTAGGAGTTTGAGGCTGCAGTGAGCTATGACTGCACCACTGACTCTAGTCTGGGCAACAGAGTGAGACCCTCTCTCTCTCTCTCTCTTTTTTTTCTTGAGATGCGGTTTCACTCTTGTTGCCCAGGCTGAAGTGCAGTGGCACCGTCTCGGTTCGCTGCAACCTCTGCCTCCCAGATTCAAGTGATTCTCCCACCTCAGCCTCTCGAGTAGCTGGGATTACAGATGCCCACCACCCCACCCAGCTAGTTTTTATAATTTTTAGTAGAACTCCTAACCTCAAGTGATCCGCCCTCCTTGGCCTCTCAAAGTGTTGGGATTACAGGTGTGAGCCACCGTGCCCAGCTAAGGCCCTGTCTCTTAAACAAAGCTTATCTGATGTCTAACTCCCAGGCCTGGGTTGCTGGAGTGGACCCTCTAGACTTTACAGGCTGGGTGTACCAGAGGAAGCAGAAGCAGCCTGCAGAGAGGTGGCTGATCAGGGGAGGACAGGTGGCTGGGTGGGCAGGGCTTTGACAGACACCCCACATCATCCTTAGCTCCTGCCTCTTTCCTCCCATGCTTCTGGGCTCTCCTGCACATTCCAAAGTAAAGTCTGGCCCTTGTCTGGCTCCTGAAGAGTTTGCCTTCAAGCTGGTGGAGTATCCTGTGTGATGAGAGTCTCTTTGTATACCTGGAGGTCACGCCAGAGTTTATGCCAAAAATGTGTTTTACGGCGGAGGCGTTGGGCCTCCCTGAATCAGTTTGACCTCTGGAGGGGCTTGAGGCTGAGTAGCGAAGGTCAGTCACACAAATGGGCAGCCATATCTATGTGGCTGTTATGGGCTAAATCAAGCTTGTTTAACCTGCCACCCACAGGCCGCATGTGGCCCAGGAAGGCTTTGAATGTGACCCAACGTGAATTCGTAAACTTTCTTAAAACACTATGAGGTTTTCTTTTCTTTTTTTTTTTTTTTTTTTGCGATTTTTAACTCATCAGCGATTGTTAGTGTTAGTGAATTTTATGTGTGGCCTAAGACAATTCTTCTTCCAGTGTGGTCCAGGGAAGCAGAAAGATTGGACACCCGTGGGCTAAATTATGTTCCCTTCCGTCCCTTGCCAAATTCCTATGTTGAAGTCTTAACTCCCAGTCCCTTAGAATGTGACTGTATTTGGAGCTAGAGTCTTCTCTTCCTCCTTGGCCTCCCAAAGTGCTGGGATTACAGGTGTGAGCCACTGCTCCTGGCCATGTATGTATTTTTCTTCCTTTCTTCCTTCCTTTTCCTTTCTCCCTTTCTCCTTTCTCCTTTCTCCTTTCCTTTCCTTTCCTTTTTTTCTTTTTTCTATTTTTTTTTCAGGGTCTCTCTCTGTCGCCCAGGCTGGGGTGCAGTGATACGATCTCAGCTCGCTACAACCTCCACCTCCCAGACTCAAGTGATTCTCCTGCCTCAGTCTCCCGAGTAGCTGCGATTACAGGCCCGTGCTACCACGCCCAGCTAATTTTTGTATTTGTGGTAGAGACAGGGTTTCACCATATTGGCCAGGCTGGTCTTGAACTCCTGACCTCAAGTGATCCCCCGACCTTGGCCTCCCAAAGTGCTGGGATTGCAGGTGTGAGCCGCCACACCTAGCCCCCCATGTGTGTATTTTTCTTCTCCCAATTTTCTTTCTCGTTGACTGCAGGCCTGAAGCGCCATGCTTTTGGTACCTGGTGGGTTAACCAGCCCCAGGCACATACAGACCAATTCGTTGAAAGACCAAATGCAGGTGGAGGGACTGGTTAGGTTTGGGCAGAGCTCAGCACTTCTGTGGCAGTCAAGGGGAGTTGGTGGATAAACACCCCGGAGCTAGAGACAGAGGTAATTACGTTAAAATGACATCTTTAGGGTGGGCCCTAATCCAGTAGGACTGGTGCCTTACGAGAAGAGGAAGTTTGGACACAGATGTGTGCACACATAGAAGGAAGACAGTGTGAAGTCTCAGGGAATAGACAGCCACTTCCAAGGCCTGGAGAGAAGCCGCAGAACAACCCTGCCAATGATCTTGAACTTGACCTTGAACTTCCAGCCTCCAGAACTATGAGAAAATAAATTTCTGTTGTTTAAGCCTCCCAGGCTGTGGTCTTTTGTTATGGTAGTCCCAGGACACTAGTAATCCTCCATTACCTGCAGGGAACATGTTCCAAGACGCCCGGGAGATTCCTGAAACCGTGGGTAGTACTGAACCCTAGCTATACTGTTTTGTCGATCTCATAACTGCCAAGGCTAGTAAGGGTCTAACGGGTGGGGTGTTTACAGCATAGATGGGCCAGACAAAGGGATGATTGACATCCCGGCTGGGATGGAGTGGAATAGTGCAAGATTTCATCACACTACTCAGAATGGCATGCAATTTAAAATGTATGAATTGTGGGCCGGGCACGGTGGCTCAAGCCTGTAATCCCAGCACTTTGGGAGGCCGAGACGGGCGGATCACGAGGTCAGCAGATCGAGACCAGCCTGGCTAACACGGTGAAACCCCGTCTCTACTAAAAAAATACAAAAAACTAGCCGGGCGAGGTGGCGGGCGCCTGTAGTCCCAGCTACTCGGGAGGCTGAGGCAGGAGAATGGCGTAGACCCGGGAGGCGGAGCTTGCAGTGAGCTGAGATCCGGCCACTGCACTCCAGCCTGGGTGACAGAGCGAGACTCCGTCTCAAAAAAAAAAAAAAAAAAAAAAAAAGTATGAATTGTGGATGGGCACAGTGGCTCATGCCTGTAATCCCAGCACTTGGGAGGCTGAGGTGGGCAAATCACCTGAGGTCAGGAGTTTGAGACCAGCCTGACCAACACGGTGAAACCCCATCTCTACTAAAAATGCAAAAATGTAGCTGGGTGTGGTGGCGGTCACCTGTAGTCCCAGCTGCTCGGGAGGCTGAGGAAGGAGAATTGCTTGAACCCAGGAGGCGGAGGTTGCAGTGAGCCAAGATTGTGCCACTACACTCCCGCCTGGGCGACAGAGTGAGACTGTCTCAAAACCCAAAACCAGAAACTTACGAATTGCTAGCAAAACTGGGTGATTGTAGTCAAAAGTAGTTTAATTGTACATTTGAAAATAACTTACAGAGTATAATCAGATTGTTGATAACACAAAGGATAAATGCTTGAGGGGATGGATACCCAATTTACCCTGATGTGTGCATGCCTGTATCAAAATATGACATGTTATTCATAAATATATACGCGTACTATTTACCCACAAAAAAACTTACAAATTGTTTATTTCTTTCTCTCTCTCTCTTTTTTTTTGAGATAGAGTCTCGCTCTGTCGCCCAGGCTGGAGTGCAGTGGTGTGATCTCGGCTCACTGCAAGCTCTGCCTCCTGGGGTCATGCCATTCTCCTGCCTCAGCCTCCCGAGTAGCTGGGACTACAGGTGCCTACCACCACGCCCAGGTAATTTTTTGTGTGTGTTTTTAGTAGAGATGGGGTTTCACCGTGTTAGCCAGGATGGTCTTGATCTCCTGATCTCGTCAACCGCCCGCGTTGACCTCCCAAAGTGCCGGGATTACAGGCGTGAGCCACCGCACCCGGCCCAAAGTGTTTATTTCTCAAATTTTTCATTTAGTATTTTTGGACTGCTGTTGACAGTAGGTAACTGAAACCTCACGAAGAAGGGGGAACTATTGTAATACAGTGGCCAACCTCCAATAAGAACCCAGAACACTTCCTAGCACTTTGGGAGGCCGAGGCGGGTGGATCACGAGGTCAGGAGTTCAAGATCAGCCTGGCCAAGATGGTGAAACCCCGTCTCTACTAAAAATACAAAAAATGAGCAGGGCATGGTGGTGGGTGCCTGTAATCCCAGCTACTCGGGAGGCTGAGGCAGAGAATTGCTTGAACCCGGGAGGCAGAGGTTGCAGTGAGCCGAGATTGCACCACTGCACTCCAGCCTGAGTGACAGAGAGAGACCCCGTCAAAAAAAAAAAAAAAAAAAAAGCCCAGAACACCAAGGCTTGGGTCAGCTCCTCTGGTTAGCAACACTCTGCACCTGTTGTTACACATTGTGGCAGTGAGAATTAAGCATTGTCTGCACAACTCCACCGGGAGGAAACAGCTGGAAGCTCATGCCTGGTGTCTTCTAGATGCTGCTCTATCTGCCTTTTACCTTTGCAGATTTTTTTTTTTTTTTTAAATGGGGGCCAGGCATGGTGGCTTACACTTGTAATCCCATTGCTTTGGGAGGCCAAGGAGGGAGGATCGCTTGAGCCCAGGAGGCAGAAATTGTAGTGACCTGTGCTCACACCATTGCATCCCAGCCTGGGTGATGGAACCAGATGCTGTCTCGAAAAAAAGCGGTCTTGCTCTGTTGCCCCATCTGGAGTGCAGTGGTGCAATTCTAGCTCACTGTAGCCTTGAACTCCTAGGTTTGAGTGATCCTCTGACTTCAGCCTCCCAAGTAGCTGGGACTACAGGTGTGCATCACCATGCCTGGCTAATTTTTTAAATTCTTTGTAGAGACAGGGTCTGGCCATGTTGCCCAGGCTGGTCTCGAACTTCTGGTTTCAAGTGATCCTCCCGCCTCAGCCTCTTAGGTGTTGGGATTATAGGCATAAGCCACTGTGGCTGGTCCTTTGCAGATTTTATTTTATTTTATTTTATTTTATTTATTTATTTTTTTGTTGAGACAGAGTCTCGCTTTGTTGCCCAGACTGGAGTGCAGTGGCCGGATCTCAGCTCACTGCAAGCTCCGCCTCCCGGGTTCACGCCATTCTCCTGCCTCAGCCTCCCGAGTAGCTGGGACTACAGACGCCCGCCACCTCGCCCGGCTAGGTTTTTGTATTTTTTAGTAGAGACGGGGTTTCACCGTGTTAGCTAGGATGGTCTCTATCTCCTGACCTTGTGATCCGCCCGTCTCGGCCTCCCAAAGTGCTGGGATTACAGGCTTGAGCCACCGCGCCCGGCCCTTTGCAGATTTTAATCAGTATCTGCAGTAAACCACGAGTATAACACAGTTGCTGAGTTCTGTGAGTCTTTCTTTTTTTTTTTTTTTTTTTTTTTGAGACGGAGTCTGGCTCTGTCGCCCAGGCTGGGGTGCAGTGGCCGGATCTCAGCTCACTGCAAGCTCCGCCTCCCGGGTTTACGCCATTCTCCTGCCTCAGCCTCCGGAGTAGCTGGGACTACAGGCGCCCACCAACTCGCCCGGCTAGTTTTTTGTATTTTTTAGTAGAGACGGGGTTTCACCGTGTTAGCCAGGATGGTCTCGATCTCCTGACCTAGTGATCCGCCCGTCTCGGCCTCCCAAAGTGCTGGGATTACAGGCTTGAGCCACCGCGCCCGGCCCTGTGAGTCTTTCTAGCAAATCATTAGAGGTGAGGGATGCCTTTGGGACCCCAACCACAAAGGTTTACATGAACAAAACCACCTCCATTTCCTGCCAAGTTCCTGGCAAATGGACAATTGGGAGGATTGTCCTAATCCTGTCTCTGGGACCTTCAGCCCAAATCTTAGTGAATCTTTCTTACACTTTCCTGGAAGTGGCCACTCCTGCTGGCTTGTCCACGTTTCACTCCCCAGAGTCCCATACCGGGCTGCTCCCTCCTCCTGGTACACGCTTTGAGTTGCTCCAAACTGCAGCGTGACCTTGGGCAAGTCACCAACCTGGGAGGCTACCAGCATCATGAGGGAGGGTGGGGATGGGTTTTGAGGTCACACCAGCCCGAGCTGGATTCCCCCACTCTGCCCCTGATCTGGCATGTGGCCTTGGGATGGTCACTTTTCCTCTCTGAGCCTCAGTTCCTGAATCTCAAGATTTGCTTTGAATCATCCAATAAAATTTCACATGGAGACATGGAAGTGTTCTTGTACTTTTTTTTTTTTTGAGACAGAATCTTGTTCTGTCATCCAGGCTGGAGTGCAGTGGCACAGTCTTGGCTCACTGCAACCTCCACCTCCCAGGGTCAAGCGATTCTCCTGCCTCAGCCTTGAGTAGCTGGAACTACAGGTATGTGCCATCATCCCTGGCTACTTTTTGTATTTCTAGTAGAGATGGGGTTTCACCATGTTGGTCAGGCTGGTCTCGAACTCCTGACCTCAGGTAATCTACCCACCTTGGCCTCCCGTAGTGCTGGGATTACAGGCGTGAGCCACTGCTCTCAGTCTGTTCTTGTACTCTTAATACAGGCCAGGGCCGGGTACAGTGGCTCACACCTGTAATCCCAGCGCTTTGGGAGCGAAGGTGAGAGGATAGCTTGAGGCCAGGAGTTCAAGACCAGCATAGGCCACATAGTGAACCCTCGTCTGTATAAAAAAATAAAAATATCAGTCATGTGTGGTGATGTGTGCCTATAGTCCCAGCTACTCAGGGGGGTGAGGTGGGAGGATTGCTTGAGCCCAGGAGGTCGAGGCTGTAATGAGCCATGGTCACACCACTGCACTCCAGCCTGGGCGACAGAGCGAGACCCTGTCTAAAAAAAAAAAAAAAAAAAATATATATATATATATATATATATATATGATTGGCTCAAGCCTCTTCTAGCAAACTTGGTATGATTTCAGAGAATCTCCAGATTATTTTCTGTCTCTTGTTGTTGCTAAATTAAGGAGTCCCACCATCTTGCTGGCTTTGCTCTGTGGGATGAGGCACCTGGCTTCTTTGATTTCAGCAGAGTCCCCAGTCCCACAGGCACCTGAGTGTGGGACAGGCATAACTGAAGGCTGGGGGTGTCAAAGGAGGAGGGCACCTCTCACTTAATCTTGACTGTAGGTATCTTTGTTCCAACCCAGTCTACTTCGGCTGCCCCATCCGGTATTCCTAAAGCCTTTCCATCACACTGCCTCCTCATTCATTCACTCAGAAAATATATTTTGTGGCTGGGTGCGGTGGCTCATGCCTATAATCCCAGCAATTTGGGAGGCCGAGGTGGGTGGATTATTTGAGGTCAAGAGTTCGAGACCAGCAGCTGGGCGCGGTGGCTCAAGCCTGTAATCCCAGCACTTTGGGAGGCCAAGACGGGTGGATCACGAGGTCAGGAGATCGAGACCATCCTGGCTAAAACAGTGAAACCCCGTTTCTACTAAAAAACATACAAAAAACTAGCCGGGAGAGGTGGTAGGCACCTGTAGTCCCAGCTACTCAGGAGGCGGAGGCAGGAGAATGGTATAAACCTGGGAGGCAGAACTTGCAGTGAGCTAAGATCCGGCCACTGCACTCCAGCCTGGGCAACAGAGCATGACTCCATCTCAAAAAAAAAAAAAAGTTAGAGACCAGCCTGGCCAACATGGCGAAACCCCGCCTCTACTAAAAAATAGAAAAATTAACCAGGCGTGGTGGCGGGCGCCTGTAGTCCCAGCCACTTGGGAGGCTGGGGCAGGAGAATCACTTGAACCCGGGAGGCGGAGGTTGCAGTGAACCGAGATCCCACTACTGCACTTTAGTCTGGGCGACACAGTGAGACTTCGTCTCAAAAAATAAAATAAAATAAAATAGAATAAAAAAGTTTTTTTTTTTTTTTTTTTTTTTTTTTTCTGAGACAGAGTCTTGCTCTGTCAACCAGGCTGGAGTGCAGTGTCACGATTTTGGGTCATTGCAACCTTTGCCTCCCAGGTTCAAGCGATTCTCCTGCCTCAGCCTCCTGAGTAGCTGGGATTGCAGGCGCGTGCCACCACGCCTGGCTGATTTTTGTATTTTTAGTAGGGATGGGGTTTCACCATGTTGGCCAGGCTGGTCTTGAACTCCTGACTTCAGGTGATTGCCCGCTTTGGCCTCCCGAAGTGCTGGGATTACAGGCGTGAGGCACTGTGCCCAGCCAGAAAATATACGTTGATTGACTACCGTACTAATTACAGGGGCACAGAGGTGCAAAGATAAACAAGATAACACAGTTTCAGCCCCCAGCTCCCAGCTCAGTCAAATGGGTGAAACAGACATTAATCAAAGGATTACATAAACTAATATAAAACCACTGCAGTGATGAGGCTGGGTGTGGCAGCTAACACCTATAATCCCAGCACTTTGGGAGGCTGAGGCAGGTGGATCACTTGAGGCCAGGAATTTGAGACCAGCCTGGCAAACATGATGAACCCCGTTTCTACTAAAAATACAAAAAATCAGCCGGGCGTGGTGGTGCGTGCCTGTAATCCCAGCTACTCGGGAGGCTGAGGCAGGAGAATCATTTGAACCCAGGAGGTGGGGGTTACAGTGAGCCGAGAGCACCCCGCTGCACTCCAGACTGGGACACAGAGCAAGACTCTGTCTCAAAACAAAACAAAACACCCCAAGAAACCACTGCAGTGATAAAGAGATCACTGATGATGAGAGTGACGTTGAGAGAGGGGATAGTGAGTGTAACATTAGGGCAACTGATGTAGCTGGACAAGCGATGGGGGTTAGGGGAGGCTTCCTTGAGGAAGTGAAGTTTGTGCTGAAATCTCAATGCCAAGCAGGAATTTACTCGGAGGAGTTGGGAAAAGGGAACAGCATTTGCAGAGGTCCTGTGGCACCTCATCTTCTGATGGTTTTCAGCCCACTTCACCTCTCACTTTTTGGTCTTTGTTTGTCCCCTTAACTCTTGTCACTTCCATCCATCTATACCAGGTTGGCAACCTATGACCCATAGGCTAAATTCAGCCCTTGAGATAATAATAGTTTTGCATTTATTTTTATTTTATTGTATTTGCTAGTGTTTTAGAGACAGTGGTCTTACTCTGTCCCCCAGGCTGGAGTGCAGTGGTGCAATCATAGCTCACTGCAGCCTTGATCTCCTGGGCTTAAGTGATCCTCCTTCCTCAGCCTCCTGAGTAGCTGAAACTACAGGCATGCACCACCACGTCCAGCTAATTTTAAAATTTTTGTAGAGATGGGGGTCTCACTATGTTGCCCAGTCTGGCCTCGAACTCTTGGCTTCAAGCAGTCCTCCTTCTTTGACCTCTCAAAGTGCTGGGATTACAGGCATGAGTGAATGCACCTGGCCTAGAGTAGTTTTAACATTTTAAAAGTGGTTGAAAACAAGCCCAAAGGCTACATTGTATGACATGTACTAGGATATGAAATGGAAGCTTCTGTATAAATAAAGTTTTATTGGAACACAGCCAAGCCCATTCCTTGATGTCTCATCTATGGCTGCTTTCACCAGACAGCAGCAGAGTTCAGTCATTGCAACGGAGATGGTAAGGTCCCTAAAGCTGACGATATTGACGACCTCGACCTTGATAGAAAAAGTTTGTTGATTCTAGATCTATGGCGTGGATCACTGTCGGGTTCGTGCTGAAGCACAGCCCCCCCCTCCCCCATCCTCCTTAAACCTTGTCATGGTCCCACTCGCCTTGGTCCAGAGACCGTGTGACTCCCAGTGCCCTCCACCGGCCCCCTGCAAACCCAGCTCCCCTGTCACTCTGGGCTCAGGCCACACCAGTCTCCATGATTTCTTTGAACGACACAGGATCCTTCTCATCATGGAAACGTTCCGCCTGTTGTTCCCTTCCAGGGGGAGAGTAAACCTAAGGGCCATGGAACTGGGCCAGTTCACAGTTAGAATACAAGTTTCTGGGGGTTGGGGGGGAAGGTTTTAAATCCAATTTGTGAAATGGCATTATTGCCACCTAGTGGCCACTTCTGTAACTGTAGTTTTCAGAGATTTTAGGGGTGTTGGGAAGGTTGCCTCCTGGACATAGTGGCTAGAGCGTCACCCCAGATCTGGTTCTCCTGTATCTCTGAACCTAAAGCCTATTTGGATCCCGGTTATCTACAGGAGACCCCCATCTAGCCCAGTGATGCTCGAACTTTTAAATTACATTTTTCTTTTTTTCTTTTTTGAGACGGAGTCTTGCTCTGTCACCCAGGCTGGAGTGCAGTGGCGCCATCTCAGCTCACTGCAGGCTCCGCCTCCCTGGTTCACACCATTCTCCTGCCTCAGCCTCCCGAGTAGCTGGGACTACAGGCACCCGCCACCACGCCCGGCTAATTTTTTGTATTTTTAGTAGAGACAGGGTTTCACCGTGTTAGCCAGGATGTTCTCGATCTCCTGACCTCCTGATCCACCCGCCTCGACCTCCCAAAGTGCTGGGATTACAGGAGTGAGTCACCACGTCCGGCCTAATTTTTGTATTTTTAGTAGAGACGGGGTTTCACCATGTTGGCCAGGATAGTCTCGATTTCCTGACCTTGTGCTCTGCCTGCCTTGGCCTCCCAAAGTGCTGGGAATACAGGCCTGAGCCACCGTGCCCGGCCTGCCATTACCTTCAATGTCAAAACCGCAATTTCTTCTGCACCTACCTTGTAGGGCTGTTGTTTAACATTTATTGAGATTGTGCATATAAAGGAGTTAGCATTGTTCAGATAATACATCTCGGTTGTCATCATCATTATTGTCATCATGCTGAAATCCATGCAATTTAAATCCTTCATCCTTTTCTCCAGTTCTAGCCCAGGGTCTCTTGACCAGAACACATGGTGAATCGTAAACTTGAGAGGATGTACTGGGACACAGTCTTTGTAGGCTGCTGACGTTTCTTAAACTAACTCTATTTGTTTTCTAGGGATGTTTTAACAAAGTACCACAAATCAGGCCGAGTGTGGTGGTTCACACCTGCAATCCCAGCACTTTGGGAAGGCGAGGAGGGCAGATCGCTTGAGGCCGGGAGTTTGAGACCAGCCTGGGCAACATAGTGAGACCGTCTCTCTACAAATATATATATATGGCTGGTTGCAGTGGCATGGACCTGTAGTCCCAACTACTCAGGAGGAGAGGCAGGAGGATTGCTTGAGCCCAGGAGTTTGAGGTGAGGTTGCACTTTAGATATGATTGCACCACTGTACTCTAGCCTGGGTGACTCAGTAGATCCTGTCTGTCTCTAAAAGAAAAAAAAAATTAAAAAAGTACAATCAACTAGGTGACTTAAACAATAGAAATTTATTGTCTTACAGTTCTGGAGGTTAGGAGTCCAAGATCAAGGTGTCAGGCCGGTTGCAGTGGCTCACGCCTGTAATCCCAGCACTTTGGGAGGCCGAGGCGGGCAGATCACTGGAGGCCAGGAGTTCGAGACCAGTCTGGCCAACATGGTGAAATCCCATCTCTACTAAAAACACAAAATTAGCTGGGCGCGGTGGTGGGCGCCTGTAATCCCAGCTACTTGGGAGGCTGAGGCAGGAGAATCGCTTGAACCTGGGAGGTGGAGGTTGCAGTGAGCCAAGATCGTGCCACTGCATCCAGTCGGGATGACAGAGCAAGACTCCATCTCAAAAAAAAAAAAAGAAAAAGATAGATCAGGTGTCAGTGGCTTTGATTCGATTCCTTGGTTCCTTCTGAGGGCTGAGAGGCAGAGCCTGTTCCACACCTCTCCTGGCTTCTGGTGGTTTGCAGGCAGTCCCTGGCATTCGTTGGCTTGTAGGAGCATCACCACAATCTCTGCCTCCATCTTCACATGGCATTCTCCCTGTGTGTGGGTGCCTGTGGCCAAATCTCCTCTTTTCATAAGGACACCAGTCATATCGGATTAGGGACGACCCTAATGATCTTACTGTAATATAATGACCTCTGTAAACACCCTGTCTTCAAATATGGTCACATTCTGAGGTCCTTGGGATTAGGACTTCAACATATCTTTTTAAATTTTATTATTATCATTACTTTTACAGGCAGGGCCTGGCTCTGTTGCCCAGGCTGGAGTGCAGTGGCAGGAACATAGCTCACTGCAGCCTCGAAGTCCTTGGCTCAAGAGATCCTCCTGCCTCAGCCTCCCGAGTAACTAAGATGACAGGTGCACACCACCACACCCAGGTAATTTTTTCTTTTTTCATTTTTATTTTTTGTAGTGATGAGATCTCACTATGTTGTTCAGGCTGGTCCTGAACTCCTGGCTTCAAGTGATTCTCCCTGCTCAACCTCCCAAAGGGCTAGGGTTTACAGGTGTGAGCCACTGTGCCTGGCCTCCCCTGTATCTTTTTTGGGAGCCACAGTTCGACCCATAACACTAACTTTTTAAGTGACCTGGGCCACCTGATCTGCTGTGGCTGACCCTGTGTGTAGAACCATACTGGGTTCAGGGTCAGGTGATGGATGTCACAGGAAACACATAGATTTTGGAGCTAGGCTATGGTCTGTGTTCCCAAACTATGACTGATGGAGCGTCTGCATCAGAGTCCTCTTGACTGGGGGTTGTGGGGAGACAGGAAGCCCGTTGAGAATTGAGAAAGCAAGCCCCAACCATAGTCATAGCTACAAGTGGAGGTCTCAAGATCCCCCAGGAGGCTGAGGCTTGCTGGCTGACTAATCTCAGCTCACTGCAAGCTCCGCCTCCCGGGTTCACGCCATTCTCCTGCCTCAGCCTCCCGAGTAGCTGGGATTACAGGCGCCCGCCACCTCGCCCGGCTAGTTTTTTGTATTTTTTAGTAGAGACGGGGTTTCACCGTGTCAGCCAGGATGGTCTCGATCTCCTGACCTCGTGATCCGCCCGTCTCGGCCTCCCAAAGTGCTGGGATTACAGGCTTGAGCCACCGCGCCCGGCCTGCAAATATTTTCATAGTTCTTCCATAACACTTAGGAGACACTGGCTAATACATGGGCTATCTGTGTCTATCTATCTATCTATCTATCTATCTATCTATCTATCTATCTATCTATCTATCTATCTACCTACCTACCTACCTATCTATCTATCTATCTATCTATCTATCTATCTATCTATCTATCTATCTATCTATTTTTCCACCTATCTACCTACCTATCTCCTCTATGTCTATCTATCTATCTATCTATCTATCTATCTATCTATCTATCTACCTACCTACCTTTCTATTATCTCTCTATCGATCAATTGATTGATCTATCGATCAACCAACCTACCTACCTACTTACCTATCTCATCTATCTATCTATCTATCTATCTATCTATCTATCTATCTATCAATCAATCATCTATCTACTTATATAATCTATCTCTCAATCAATCATCTATCTGTCTATCGATTGATTGATCTATCGATTGGTTGACCTACCTACCTACCTACTTACCTACCTATCTCATCTATCTATCTATCTATCTATCTATCTATCTATCTATCTATCTATCTATCTATCTATCTATCTATCTATCTTCTATCTATCTATCTTCTGTCATCTATCTATCTATCTATGAATGACAGATCTTGCTCAGTTTCCCAAGCTGCTGAAGTGCAGTGGTGCATTCATAGCTCACTGCAACCTTGAACTCCTGGGCTCAAATGATCCGCCTGCCTCAGCCTCCTGAATAGCTGAGACTACAGGTGTGCACCACCATGGCTTGCTAAAGTGATTTTTTTTGTGTGTGTGTGGAGATAGGGTCTCTGTATGTTGCCCAGGCTGGTCTCAAATTCCTGGCCTCAAGTGATCCTTCCACCTTGGCCTCCCAAAATGCTGGGATCACAGGCTTGAGCCTCCACACCTGGCCTTTGTCAATACTAAAATGAGTGTAGCTACAACTCTTGTTTTCAATACTCTTATCCACATAGCAATCCTAAAAGCCTGATCCCCCAGGGGGGCTAATTTCAGGCCACTTTGATCCTTCCTATTCTGATCTTTATGGGGAAGATAAATCCTGGGGAAAACGCACACCTTTCCTTTGGGTGCTCGTACACTTTGTTCATCTCTTTATGACACATTTACCACGTTGTACTGGAAGGGTTTATTCCGTGTCTCTATTCCCAGCTAGACTCTGAACTCCTCGAGGGTAGGGGGTGGGATGCATCTCTCTGTCTCTAGCACCCAGCAGTGATCCTGGAACATGATAAACATCCAAAAACTGTTCTGGCCTAGGACAGGGGATGGCCACTTTGCCGATGAGCTTCCCCAGGGCTGCCTTCACGTCCTTGTTCCGTAGGCTGTAGATAAAGGGGTTGAGCATGGGGATGACTACCCCACACATTAGGGTGGCTGCCTTGTCCTTCTGGGAGGAGCTGGGGGATGCGGGCTGTAAGTACATAGCAAAGATGGTCCCGTAGAACAGTGACACCACAGTGAGATGTGAGCCACAGGTGGAGAAGGCTTTCCACTTGCCCCGAGCCGAAGGGATCTTAAAGACTGTCCGGAAAATGTGGATGTACGAGAGGAGGATGCAGGAGAGTGGGCTGGTGCCCATGACAATGCCAGAAGCAAAGATCATCAGCTCGTTGGTGTGTGTGTCCGAGCAGGAGAGCTTCAGCAGGGGCATGAGGTCACAAAAGAAGTGGGAGATTTCGGAGCTGGCGCAGAAGGTCAGTTGAACCATGAGGCAGGTGTGTATGAGAGACTGGAGGTTGGTGATCACCCACGATACCCCCAGCAGCAACCCACAGACACGAGGGCACATGAGAACCAAGTAACGCAGCGGATGGACAATGGCCACGAAGCGGTCGATGGCCATTACTGCCAGGAGAAAGCTGTCCATGGTCCCGAACAGGTGGAAGGCATACATCTGGGTGAGGCAGCCCGCAAAGGTGATGGCTCTGCTCTGAGTCTGGATGTTCACTAGCATCTTGGGGACGGTGGTGGAGGATAATAGGATGTCAACAAGTGAGAGGTTGAAGAGGAAGAAGTACATGGGCGTGTGGAGGTGAGCGTCTGTGATGATGGCCAGGATAATGAGGACATTTCCAATGATGGTGACCAGGTATGTGGAGAGGAGCGTTGTGAAGAGGAGGGTCTGATGCTCTGGCTTTTCTGAGAGTCCCTGAAGAAAGAATTCTGAGATTTCGGTTTGGTTTTCTGGTTCCATGTATGGTCGTTGTCTAGTGGGAACAAAAAGGGAGAAAATCCACACAGAGCCGGGGGTCAGAGATGCCATTCTGGTCCCAGCTTCCCACGGAAACCTATACTGTTCTGTGAAAATTCCATCAAATCCGTCAAATTCCTTTGTGTTCGTTTATCCTCAAGCCATCTTCAGTGGGCTTCTGTTGCTCCTCAAGCCAAGTCCTTCATGCCTGAGACAGTCAGGGTCTCAAGGATCTAACAGAGTCGCTCATAGTCAACGTGGATGTTCTCTATAAACACTTTTGCTCCCTTCAGTGGAGCAAAGCTTCATAGAAAACAAAACAAAATGGCCCATGCCTGTAATCCCAGCACTTTGGGAGGCTGAGGCGGGCAGATTGCTTGAGGTCAGGAGTTCGAGACCAGCCTGGCCAACATGGTTAATCCCCGTCTCTATAAAAATACAAAAAAATTACTCAGGAGTGGTGGTGGGCACCTGTAATACCAGCTACTCTGGAGGCTGAGGCAGGTGAATAGCTTGAACCCGGGAGGCAAAGTTTGCAGTGAGCTGAGATTGTGCCATTGCGCTCTAGCCTGGGCTACAGAGCAAGACTCTGTCTCAAACAAAATACAAAAAACAAAAAGAGAAAAAAAAAAAAAAAAAAAAAAAGAAAATCAAGCAGAATCAAACCTCAACAAAAACACTATACAGTAAAGGGAACCTGACCATCTTCTGTTTTTCCTTCTCTTCCTTTCCTGTTATTTCTCCCTCTTTTCTTTTTCCTTTTTCTTTTTTTTTGAGACAGAGTCTTGCTCTGTCACCCAGGCTGGAGAGCAGTGGCACGATCTCAGCTCACTGCAACCTCCGTGTCCCAGGTTCAAGTGATTCTCGTGCCTCAGCCTCCCGAGTAGCAGGGATTATAGGCACGCACCACCCTGCCAGGCTACTTTTTGTATTTTTAGTAGAGACGGGGTTTCACCATGTTGGCCAGACTGGTCTCAACTCCCAACCTCAAGTGATCTGCCTGCCGTGGGCTCTCAAAGTGCTGGGATTACAGGCGTGAGTCACCGCACTTGGCCATCTCCTTCTTTTCTTTCCTCTCTCCCACTCTCCTTCCGTTTCATACTTCCAGCAACGATATATAATTTTAACATCAGTTTTGTGTTAAAAACTGATGAATGGATAAGTAAAATGTGGTAGGAATATACAATGGAATACTATTTATTCAACCATGAGAAAAAGAGGAAATTCTATCATTTACGACTATATAGATGAAGTTGGAGGACATTATGTTACGTGAAATAGCCAGGTACAGAAAGACAGATTCCACATGGTCTCACTTATATGTGGAATTTAAAATGGTGAATCTCATAGAAGTAGAGTAGAATGGTGGTTACCAGGGGCTGGGGGAGGGAGGTGGGTGTTAGGGAGATATAGATCAAAGGATACAAAATTTCAATTAGATGGGAGGCATAAATTCAAGAGATCTATTTTACAGCATAGTGACTATAGTTAATAACAATGCATTGTATACTTGAGAAACTCTGAGAGTCGATTTTATGTGTTCTCACTACCAAGAAGTGATAAGTAACAGATGTTCTGAGGCTGATAATGGGGTCATACGTTGAAAATGTCATAAGTCAGTTCTGGCACGGTGGCTCACGCCTGTAATCCCAGCACTTTGGGAGGCTGAGGCAGGTGGATCACCTGAGATCAGGAGTTCGAGAACAGCCTGGCTAACATGGTGAAATCCCGTCTCTACTGAAAATACAAAATTATGTAGGTGTTGTGGTTCATGCCTGTAATCCCAGCTACTTGGGGGGCCGAAGCAGGAGACTCGCTTGAACTTGGGAGGCAGAGGTTGCAGTGGGCTGAGATTGTGCCACTGCACTCCAGCCTTGGCAACGAGAGTGAAACTCTGTCTCAAAAAAAAAAAAAAAAAAAAAAAGAAATACATACATACATACATATATATATATACACACACACATACATATATATATATAATAAGTCAAAAATGCATTGAACATACCTAACCTACCAAACATCACAGCTTAGCCTAGCCCACCTTAAATGTGCTCAGAACACTTACGTTAGCCTACAGTTAGACAAAATCGTCTAATACAAGATCTATTTAATTTAATTTAATTTATTTTGAGAGAGGGTCTCACTCTGTCACCCAGGCTGCAGTGCAGTGGCACAATCACAGCTCACTGCAGCCTATACCTTGTGGGCTTAGGTGTTTCTCTCACCTCAGCCTGCCTAGTAGCTGGGACAGGTGTTTTTATTTTGCTCTCAGCAATGATGGTATCTGTAATGGGTTAAACCTTCTTAGGAGCCAGTTTCTTTCTTTTTTTCCCCCGCTATTGGCTGCTCAGCATGATTTTTATTTTATTTCATTTTATAATTTTATTTTAAGTTCCAGGATACATATGCAGGACATGCAGGTTTGTTACATAGGTAAATGTGTGCCATGGTGGTTTGCTGCACCCGTCAACCCATCACCTGGTATTAAGCCCAGCACGCATTAGCTATTTATCCTGATGAGGAGCCAGTTTCTTTCTTTTTTTTTTCTTTTCCTTTCCCTTTCCCTTTCCCTTTCCCTTTTCCTTTCCTTTCCTTTCCTTTCCTTTCCTTTCCTTTCCTTTCCTTTCCTTTCCTTTTCTCTCTCTCTCTTTCTTTCTTTCTTTTTTTTTGAGATGAAGTCTCACTCTGTCACTCAGGCTGGAGTGCAGTGGCGTGATCTTGGCTCACTGCAACCTCCGCCTCCTAGGTTCAAGCGATTCTCTTGCCTCAGCCTCCTGAGTAGCTGGGACGACAGGTGTGTGCCACCACGCCTGGCTAATTTTTTGTATTTTTAGTAGAGATGGGGTTTCATCATATTGGCCAGACTGGTCTTGAACTCCTGACCTCGTGTTCTGCCCGGCTTGGCCTCTCAAAGTGCTAGGATTACAGGTGCGAGCCACCGCGGCCGGCCAGGAGCCGGTTTCTTAATGCATAGGTCTCACAATAACTGCCACAGGGAGACTGTGTTAGCTACAATTTATAGTGAGCAGACTGGGGCTGAGCGAGCTGCCAGGGGCACTCAGCTTGCAAGTGCCTGATCTCACCTTTGAATTTAGATTTATTTTCACTCTCTCATACTCCCTTTCCTCCCTAAGAATGGCCACTCTCACCTCTTTATGAGGCATTTCGAAGCTAAACTCTGTGCTATCAACACATGCAAGGGAAAAATATTCAACTACAAGCATTTACACGTGTTTCTTTTTGAGACAGAGTCTCACTCTGTCACCCAGGCTAGAGTACAGTGGCACCATCTCGGCTCACTGCAACCTCTGTCTCCTGGGCTCAAGTGATTCTTGTGCCTCAGCCACCCGAATAGCTGGGATTACAGGTGCGCACCACCATGCCTGACTAATTTTTGTATTTTTAGTAGAGACGGGGTTTCGCCATGTTGGCCAGGCTGGTCTTGAACTCCTGACCTCGTGATCTGCCCGCCTTGGCCTCCCAAAGTGCTGAGATTACAGGTGTGAGCCATTGCGCCTGGCCAATGAAAGGGGTTTTTAAGGAAGGTTAGCAGCATAATCTCCTTGGTAACCCCAAGAGACCTTCAGCAAAGCCCTATGTTACTTTTTGAGGTTTTTCGTGTTGGATTTGAGGTTTTTGCAGTGCGATGCTTGGTTTTCCCTAGGCTGGATAGAATACTGCGATTCCCTTCCTGGCAACGTATTTGTAACAGTTCTCAGTTGTTGACTTGGGTTGCATAGAGCAAGCCGTTCTCAACCTTGAGCGTGCTTCAGGGTCACCTGGAGGGCTTGTTAAAACACAAAAAGCTGACTGGGCATGGTGGCTCACACCTGTAATCCCAGCACTTTGGGAGGCTGAAGTGGGAGTATTGCTTGAGGCCAGGAGTTCAAGACCAGCCTGGTCAAGAAACTGAGGCCATCCTCCATCCTGCCCCAGATCTACAAAAAATAAAAACAATTTGCTGGGCATGGTGGCATGCATCCATAGTCCCAGCTACTCAGAAGTCTGAGGTGGGAGGATTCCTTGAGTCCAGGAGTTCGAGACCAACCTGGGCAACACAGTGAGCCCCTATCTCTACAAAATAAAAAATTAGCTGGGCATGGTGACACACACCTGTTAGTCCCAGCTCTTGGGGGGGCCAAGGCAGGAGGGTCTCTTGAGCCCAGGAGTGGGAGATCATTTTGGGCAACATAGGGATATCCCTGCCTCTACAGAAATAAAATTAGCCAGGCAGGGTGGTATGTGCCTGTTATCCCAGGTACTCGGGAGGCTGAGGTGGGAGGATCACTTGAGCTTGGGAGGTCGATGCTGCAATGAGCTATGATTATGTCACTGCACTCCAGGCTGGGTGACAGAGCGAGACCCTGTCTCAAAAACAAAAAGAACAAACAAATGAACAAACAAAATAATGCTCCCCCCACCCCCGCCACTGCTCCCAAACTCATCACACACAAAAAGCTAAGCACTTTCCCTGAAGTGTCTGGTGTAAAAACTAGCACTTCTAGACAGTTCCCAGAGGATGCTGGTGCTTCTAGCCCAGGGACCATACTTGGGGAGCTGCTGCATTGGAGAAACCTGTTTCTCAAGACCTCTCCTATCTGTGCAGGTGTCCTGCAGCTGCAGACCCTCAGTGCTTTTCCTCCACATGTCCTACCACAAAGGTCTGCTGTCTGTGTGCTTTGTACACTCAGAGAGTCTAGACTTGATCTCAGTTTCCTCTTTCTCTCCCGGCATCTGGGAAGGAGACAGATTCCTCTCCCACAAACCCTCCACCGAGGCCTCCCCCAGCTCAATCCTTTCCCCATCCCTCACTTACTTACCAGGATGGCATCACCAAGGGGAGGGTCCCAGGAAGCCTCCTTCTCCACCAACTGCTAGAGGATCCCGAGGTCAGCACTAAACCCCCAGGAAGGGAATGGGGGGTTACTCACCTGTGATTGCTGGCGTGAGCCTGATGTCTATGGGGGGAAGGATTCATATATGCATCCCCGCTGAGACTGGGGCAGGTGAGTGGGGGAGCCAGGGGAACAACAGGGTATTTATAGTCTGGGGACTCTAGGAGACTTCATCCCCATGGCTCCTTGTTAAGGAAGAGGATGCTAATTATTTTTTTTCTCCCCTTTGCCACATGTGACCTCTTCTTTTGGAGATGGGTGTGCTTTGGGATCACGGGGTGAGTAAGAAGAGGAAACAGCCACTAGGGATTCACTCTTACTAGGACATCTCCCTAGGGTCTCCTCCCAGCTCAGGCTGAGCTTCATAGAATCTCCCAGGCAGAGAGGTCTGGGGGGTCCCAGACCCCAGTCGGGCACTCAGATGCCTGAATCTGAGCGGTTCTTTCATTCATTGCATTATGGAAGAAACTGTTTGGTTCATTAAGGAAAGCTCCAGAAGAGTATCAATCAATCAATCAACATACATTGAATAAATGAATTTATGAAACACTTTTTTTTTTTTTTTTTTTTTGAGATAGAGCCTCACTCACCCAGGCTGGAGTGCAGTGGAATAATCTCGGCTCACTGCAACCTCCACCTCCTGGGTTCTAGCAATTCTCCCTCCTCATTCTCTCAAGTAGCTGGAATTACAGGTGCCCACCACCGTGCCCAGCCAGTCTTTGTGTTTTTAGTAGAGACAGGGTTTCACCATGTTGGACAGGCTGGTCTCAAACCCCTGACCTCAAGTGATCTGCCCTCCTTGGCCTCCCAAAGTGCTGGGATTACAGGCGTGAGCCACTATGCCCGGCCTATCAAACGCTTCTTGATCACCTGCTGTAGGTCAGGTGTTCTGCCTGGCACTGGAGTTGGACATGGCGGCTCATGCCTATAATCCTAGCTACTTGGGAGGCCGAGGTTGGAGGATCCCTTGAGCCCAGAAGTTTGAGACCAGCTTGGGCAGCATGGCAAGACCATATATCTACAAAAAAATTAAAAAAATTAGCCAGGATTGGTGGCACAGCCCCGTGGTCCCAGTTACGCAGGAGGCTGAGGTGGGAGGATCACTTGATCCCCGGAGGTTGAGGCTGCAGTGAGCTATGATCGCACCACTGCATTCCAGCCTGGACAACAGAGTGAGACCCTGTCTCTAAAAAAAAAATCCTTCCCATCAGCCACAGAGAACGTGTGTAGGATACTTGTTGAAATTCTCCTACAGGCTTTAGTAAATATTATAATTACTTTCCCTAACAATATTGGCTGTTGGACTGTTGGTTCTTGGATTGTAACTGTGTGGGGAGGTCAGCTTCAAAGCAAGAAGAAGGCAGATCAGCTTCACGTTGGACATGTGGAGATATGAGTAGATGCCAACCCTACTGTCATTATTTTTTAAAAATTAGAACTATTTGCCGGGAGCGGTGGCTCATGCCTGTAATCCCAGCACTTTGGGAGGTTGAGGCAGGTGGATCATTTGAGGTCAGGAATTTCGAGACCATCCTGGCTAATAGGGTGACACCCCGTCTCTACTAAAAATACAAAAAAAAAAAAAAAAAAAATTAGCCGGACATGGTGGTGGATGCCTGTAGTCCCAGCTACTCGGGAGGCTGAGGCAGGACAATGGCATGAACCTGGGAGGCGGAGCTTGCAGTGAGCCAAGATCGCGCCACTGCACTCCAGCCTGGGAGACACAGCAAGACTCCATCTCAAAAAAAAAAAAAAAAGAATTAAAACTATTTTCAGAGGCTTGACACGGTGGCTCACACCTGTAATCCTAGCACTTTGGAAGGCCAAGGCAGGTGGATCGATTTAGCTCAGCTGTTTTGAGACCAGCCTGGCCAACATGGTGAAACCCTGTCTCTACTAAAAATACAAAATTAACTGGGCATGGCTATAGTCCCAGCTACTCAGGAGGCTGAGGTGAGAGGATCCCTTGAGCCCGGAGGTGAAGTTTGCAGCAAGCCGAGATCACGCAACTGCACTCCAGCCTAGGTGACAGACAGAGTGAGACCTTGTCTTAAAAAACAAAACAAAACAAAACAATTTGAGCCCAAAAGTTGGGGAAAAACCCAGCTAAAAAGTCCACAAGGTGGCCGGACATGGTGGCTCATGCCTGCAATCCCAGCACTTTGGGAGGCTGAGGCGGGCGGATCACTTGAGGTCAGGAGTTCGAGACCAGCCTGGGCAACATGGTCAAAGCCAGTCTCTACTAAAAGTACAAAAATTAGCTGGGCGTGTAATCCTAGCTACACGGGAGGCTGAGGCAGGAGAATAGCTTGAACCCGGGAGACGAAGATTGCAGTGAACCGAGATCATGCCACTGCACTCCAGCCTGGGCAACAGAGCAAAACTACATCTCAAAAAAAAAAAAAAAAAAAAAAAAAAAAAAAAAAAAAAAAAAAAAAAAAAAGTCCCACAGGGTGAACAAACTTTTGCTACTGTCCATGGTCCTGAAAAAAAGTATTTCACCCAAAGTCATGTTAGGTAGGACATTGGTGTCTCCCATCCGAACTCTCCTGGGAATTCCAAAACCAGTTATAGAAAGAAGAGTGAAGAGATAAAGAGGAATAAAAGATACATTCAGGAAGAAAAAAGCCTTTCGTTTTGATAGACTCTATAGAAAATGTTATCAAAAATAACATTTACCCCCCTGGGAAATTAGTATGAGGTGGGACCAATTCTACACTCCCAGAGTCCAACTTTCTAGTCATGTTGGTTTGGAGTCCAGTGGCTGACTGTGTTGGGAAAATCTTAGAGTCTTTATGTGGTAACAAGTCTGGTACCAGGAAACCATCAATGAACACTGGGAGGGAGGAGGAAGGGGGTGGTCTGCTTCATTCTATCCTCTCTAGAAGTGAAGTCCAGATTTCTTCTCTCAGCATCTTGGGCTTCAGCCACTCTCCACCCATTTTTCCAAGCACAAATGATTTTTTTTTTAAAAAATCCAACATCTAAAAGTTTTTTATATAGTCCCTGATTTTCTTCCTTGATTAGAATCTAGAAGAGATGGGGATTCCTGAATTCTTATAGGGTCAAGGGCTCCTGATGTGTCAGTGGTCAAGTAGAATGGACAGTCTTTTAAATTTTTATTTATTTTATTTATTTATTATTTTACTTTAAGTTCTGGGATACATGTGTTGAACATGCAGGTTTGTTACATAAGTATACACGTGCCATGGTGGTTTGCTGCACCTATCAACCCATCATCTAGGTTTTAAGCCCTGCATGCATTAGGTATTTGTCTTAATGCTCTCCCTCCCCTTTGCCCTTCCACCCCCTGACAGGCCCTGGTGTGTGATGTTCCCTTCCCTGTGTCCACGTGTTCTCATTGTTCAACTCCCACTTATGAGTGAGAACCTGCGGTGTTTGGTTTTCTGTTCCTGTGTTAGTTTGCTGAGAATGATGGCTTCCAGCTTCATCTATGTCCCCACAAAGGGCATGAACTCATTCTTTTTTATGGCTGGATAGTATTCCATGGTGTCTATGTGCCACATTTTCTTTTTTTTTTGGTTTGTTTGTTTTTTGAGACGGAGTCTCGCTCTGTCGCCCAGGCTGGAGTGCAGTGGTGTGATCTCGGCTCACTGCAAGCTCCGCCTCCTGGGTTTACGCCATTCTCCTGCTTCAGCCTCCTGAGTAGCTGGGACTACAGGCACCCGCCACCGCGCCCGGCTAATTTTTTGTATTTTTAGTAGAGATGTGGTTTCACCGTGGTCTCGATCTCCTGACCTTGTGATCCGCCCGCCTCGGCCTCCCAAAGTGCTGGGATTACAGGCGTGAGCCACCGCGCCCGGCCCACATTTTCTTTATTCAGCCTATCATTGATGGGCATTTGGGTTGGTTCTAAGTCTTTGCTATTGTGAACAGTGCTGTAATAAACATACGTGTGCAAGTGTCTTTAGAGTAGAATGATTTATAATCCCATTTATTTATTTTTTGATAGAGTTTTTTTTTTTTTTTTTTACAAAATATCATTGTTTTTATGTTCCGGAGTACATGTGCAGGATGTGCAGATTTGTTACATAGATAAATGTGTACCATGGTGGTTTGCTGCGCCCATCAACCCATTACCTAGATATTGAGCCCAGCATACATTAGCTCTTTTCCTTAATGCTCTCCACACCCTGACCTCCCCCAACAGGCCCCAGTAAGTGTTCTTCCCCTCCCTGTGTCCATGTGTTCTCATTGTTCAGCCCCCACTTATAAGTGAGAACATGTGGTGTTTGGTTTATTTATTTTTGAGACAGGGTCTTGCTCTGTCACCCAGGCTGTGAGTCCCATCATAGCTCACTACTGCCTTGAACTCCTGAACTCAAGTGATCCTCCCACCTCAGCCTCCCAAGTAGCTAGCACTACAGGTGTCTGCCACCACGACAGGCTAATTGAAATTTTTTTTTTTTTTGGTAGAAATGAGGTCTCGCTATGTTGTCCAGGCTGGTCTCGACCTCTTGGACTCAAGCAATCCTCCTGTTTCAGCCTCCCACATTGCTGGGATTACAGGCATGAGCCACTGTGCCCAGGGGAACTGATGGTCTTGATTTGGGTCCAAACAGGCTCTAATTATTTTTATTTATTTATTTTTTTTGAGACCGAGTCTGGCTCTGTCGCCCAGGCTGGAGTGCAGTGGCCGGATCTCAGCTCACTGCAAGCTCCGTCTCCCGGGTTTACGCCATTCTCCTGCCTCAGCCTCCCGAGTAGCTGGTACTACAGGCGCCCGCCACATCGCCCGGCTAGTTTTTTGTATTTTTTTGAGTAGAGACGGGGTTTCAACGTGTTAGCCAGGATGGTCTCGATCTCCTGACCTCGTGATCCGCCCATCTCGGCCTCCCAAAGTGCTGGGATTGCAGGCTTGAGCCACCGCGCCCGGCCAACAGGCTCTAATTATAAAGCACTTGGGCGCAGATGGTTTTATTTGGTCCCAGAAGTGGGGAAAGTGAAGCAGGAAATAAAGTATGTTAATAAACACATTATATTCCCTTTGCAGGAAACAGGGCTCCATCCTGCTGGGGGTACTCTCTGGGGTATCACATAGACAGCACCTTCAGAATTATTCCATTGAGGGAAGAGGTATGTGGGTATTTACCATTGACTCCTTTATTTGTTGAGGGTGGTACGTGGGGGTGTTAAATTCCTTGCTGTGCCCGCTGCTCTGCACTGCAGACTGGCTGAGCTCACTCCCACGATGCTGGAGAAGATGTCCAGGCAGCAAACACAGAGGCAGCAGGGCCTCCACCAGCATGTGTGAAGTTGCCCACTGCTACAGTAAGGTGAAATCGGAGGTGAGCGAAGGCGCTATGGGTTGGGGCATTTTCAGTATCTGCTCGGGGACCCGCTCTTAGGTGAGGAAAAGAGTGAGGTTTGTTTATTTATTTATTTATTTTTCGATCTGTCTCCCAGGCTGGAGTGCAGTGGGGTGATCTCCGCTCACTGCAACCTCCGCTTCCCAGGTTCAAGCAAGCCTCCTGTCTCAACCTCTTGAGTAGCTGGGATTACAGGTGCGCACCACCACGCCCGACTAATTTTTGTATTTTTAGTAGGGACGGGGTTTCACCATGTTGGCCAGGCTGGTCTTGAACTCCTGACCTCAACTTCAACTGATCCACCCACCTCAGCCTCCCAAAGTACTAGGATTACAGGCGTGAGCCACCGCGCCCAGCCTCGTTGTGGTTTTGATTTGCATTTCCCTGATGATTAGCGATGTGCATTTTTTCATATATCTCTTGGCCTTTTGCATGTCATTGGATAAATTTCTATTCAAGTTTTTAATCGATTTTGCAATCGAGTTGTCTCTTGGCTATGGAGTTGTGGGAGTTTATTTTATATTTTGGTTATTAATTCTTTATCATTTATATGGTTTGCAAAGGGTGGGTGTTTCCTCCTCTCTCCTCCCATCCTCATTTCAATTAGGCTTCTTTTAGGAACATCCTTTCCATTTCAAGGCTCTCTCACTGGATACTGTATTATTTTCTTAGGTCTTCTGTAATAAAATAACATGAACCAGGGCAGGGGTCCCAACCCCCAGGCCATGGACTGGTACTGGTCTGTGGCCTGTTAGGGACTGGGCCACACAGCAGGAGGTGAGCAGTGGGGCAGACGAGCAAAGCTTCATATGTATGTATGTATGTATGTATGTATGTATGTATGTATGTATTTTTGGGATGGCGTCTCACTCTGTCACCCGGGCTGGAGTGCAATGGTGCGACCTCGGCTCACCGCAACCTCTGCCTCCTGGGTTTAAGTGATTCTCCTGCTTCAGCCTCCCGAGTAGCTGGGACTACAGGTGCCGGCCGCCATGACCAGCTAATTTTTATATTTTTAGTAGAGACGGGATTTCATCACGTTAGTCAGACTGGTCTCGAACTCCTGACCTCAGGCGATCTGCCCGCCTCAGCCTCCCAAAGTGCTGGGATTGCAGGCGTGAGCCCCCATGCCCGACCTGTATTGCCCATTTCAAGATACTTAGAAAATGGAGGATCTTGAATGCAACTACTTAGAAAATGGAGATACTTAGATACTTAGAAAATGGAGGATCTTGAATGCAACTACCACAAAGAAATGGTAAAGATTTGAGGTGACGGACATGCTCACTACCCTGATTTGATCACTATGCAATGTACATATGTATTGAGACGTCACAGGTACTCATAAACATGTACAATTATTATGTGTTGATTATAAACAGAATTAAAAAATGCATTTCGTGTATCCTAAGCATTCACTCATTACTCTCTCACTAGCTCACTCAGGGCAACTTCCAGTGCTGCAAGCCTGGTAAGCGCCCCTTATAGATATATCATATATATCATTTTTTCTCTTATACCTTATTTTTACTGTATCTTTTTTTTTTTTTTTGAGATGGAGTCTCACTCTGTCACCCAGGCTGGAGTGCAGTGGCATGATCTTGGCTCACTGCAACCTCCGCCTCCTGGGTTCAAGTGATTCTCCTGCCTCAGCCTCCCAAGTAGTTGGGACTACAGGTGTGCATCACCATGCCCAGCTAATTTTTGTATTTTTAGTAGAAATGGGGTTTCACCATATTGGTCAGGCAGGTCTTGAACTCTTGACCTTATGATCCACCCACCTTGACCTCCCAAAGTGTTGAGATTACAGGCGTGAGCCACCACCCTCGGCCTAGTGTACCTTTTCTATGTTTAGACACACAAATGCTTACTGTTGTGTTACTGTTGTGTTGCCAACATTATTCAGCACAGTAGCATGCTGTACAGGTTCATAGTCTAGGAGCAATAGACTAGACCGTATAGCCCTGGTGTGTAGTAGGCTATACCATTTAGGTTTATGTAAGCTCGGCCGGGCGCAGTGGCTCACGCCTGTAATCCCAGCACTTTGGGAGGCCGAGACGGGCGGATCACGAGGTCAGGAGATCGAGACCATCCTGGCTAACACGGTGAAACCCCGTCTCTACTAAAAAATACAAAAAACTAGCCGGGCGAGGTGGCGGGCGCCTATAGTCCCAGCTACTCGGGAGGCTGAGGCAGGAGAATGGCGTGAACCTGGGAGGCGGAGCTTGCAGTGAGCCGAGATCCGGCCACTGCACTCCAGCCTGGGTGACAGAGCGAGACTCCGTCTCAAAAAAAAAAAAAAAAAAAAAAAAAAAAAGGTTTATGTAAGCTCACTCTAGGTTACTGGCACAATGATGAAATTGCCTAATGATGCCTTTCTCAGAAAGAATCCCTGTCATTAAGTGACACAAGACTGTATATGTTTCTCTAAAACCTACTTAGTGATCCATTTTTTTAAAACTTGGCAGCACGCACATCATGGAATTCCTCCAGGTGAATAGATAGATATCTAACTCATTATTTTTAATAGCTACCTAATGGCTCATGATAGGAGCGTACTCTGATTATTCAACCCTTCCACCTTTGAGGGCACACAGGTTATTTACAGTTTGTTTTTTGTTGCTACTACAAATAATCCCTTGATAAATATCGCTCTATAGGGTGGATTCCCAGTGTGGAATTTCAACTAGGTATTGTTCTAGTAACTTCCCAAAAATGCAATCATAAATCACATTCCCACGAACCACACACAAGTGTGCCTTTTTCAACACACAGTTGCAAGCACTGGGTTATTATTGCATTGCCTTATTATTTTTTGAATGATCGCCCGTCCGATGAGTGAAAAGTAGCAAGTCCTCATTACTCTCATTTTCATTTCCCTGACTGATAGTGAAGTTGGACCTCTTTTTCTTTCTTTCTTTCTTTTTTTTTTTTAACTTCACTAGCAGGAAGGATCTATTTTATTTTATTTATTTTATTTATTTTATTATTTTATTTTATTTTAATTTTTTTTCGAGACAGAGTCTCGCTCTGTCGCCCAGGCTGGAGTGCAGGGGCGCGATCTCGGCTCACTGCAAGCTCTGCCTCCCGGGTTTACGCCATTCTCCTGCCTCAGCCTCCCGAGTAGCTGGGACTACAGGCGCCCACCACCTCGCCCGGCTAGTTTTTTGTATATTTTAGTAGAGACGGGGTTTCACCGTGTTAGCCAGGATGGTCTCGATCTCCTGACCTCGTGATCCGCCCGTCTCGGCCTCCCAAAGTGCTGGGATTACGGGCTTGAGCCACCGCACCCGGCCTATTTTATTTTATTTTAAGACGGAGTCTCACTCTGTCACCCAGGCTGGAGTGCAGTGGTGCGATTTTGGCTCACTGCAACCTCCGCCTCCCAGGTTCAGGTGATTTTCCTGCCTCAGCCTCCTGAGTAGCTGGGATTATAGGGCACGTGCCACTAGGCCCGACTAATTTTTGTATTTTTAGTAGAAATGGGATTTCACTGTGTTGGCCAGGCTGGTCTCGAACATCTGACCTCAAGTGATCCATCCCCCTCAGCCTCCCAAAGTGCTGGGATTACAGGCGTGAGCCACCAGGTCTGGCCTGTTTATTTTATTTTTTTAAAGAGCTTCTCTCCCGTGGCTGCCCATTTCAAAGATTATTTGCATATTTGGACACATTTAGGTTATTTGTGTCTTATTTGCAGGAGATCTTTATATTTTATGTGTATTGACCTTTTAGTTGTAACAACTGTTATCTGGTTCAAGACCTGTAAAAAATATCATTAACCCTGACACATCTGCATGCTTGAACTGGTCTCTAGACCCCAGCACTTCAACCCTTGCTGCCTACCGGTATCACTTGGGCAGCTAGGGTTGATATTGTTGAAGCCTGGTGGCAGGGCGCAACTCCCCAAGATTTAGCTTTCAATGGTTTGGGACACAGAAATCAAGATATTTTTTTTGTAGTAAGATTCACATAATATAAAAGTCATCATTTAAACCATTTTAAAGTGTACAACTCAGTGGCATTTAGTACATTTCACAAGGTTGTACAACCCCACCTCTATCTGGTTCTAGAACACTTTCATCCCCTTAAAAGTAGACCCCATGCCCGTGAGCAGTCACTCCCCATTCCCATTCCCTAGTCCGTGGCTACCTTTAATCTACTTTCCATGTCTGTGGATTTATCTATTCTGGACACTTTATGTAAATGGAATTATGCACTACGAGGCCCTCTTTGTCTGGCTTCTTTCACTCAGCATCATGCTTTCTTTTCTCTTTCTTTTCTTTTTCTTTTTTGAGACAGGGTCTTTCTCTGTTGCCCAGGCTAGAGTGCAATGGTGTGATCACGGCTCACTGCAGCCTCCACTTCCAGGCATCAAGTAATCCTCCCTCCTCAGCCTCCGGAGTAGCTGGGACTAAGATTCACACCATCACGCTAGGCTAATTTTTGCATGTTTTGTAGCGATGGGGTTTCGTCATGTTGCCCAGGCTGGTCTTGAACTCCTGAGCTCAAGTGATCCTGCTGCCTCAGCCTCCCAAAGTGCTGGGATTACTGGCATGAGCCACTGAGCTGGGCCTGTTTTCAATGTTTATCCACATTGTAGCATGAATCGGTACTGCATTCTAATTATTTTTTATTTTTATTTATTTATTTATTTTTTTGAGACAGAGTTCTGCTCTGTCGCCCAGGGTGGAGAGCAGTGGCGCGATCTCGGATCACTGCAACCTCCACCTCCTAGGTTCAAGTGATTCTCTTGCCTCAGCCTCCCGAATAGCTGGGATTACAGGCACACACCACCATGCCCGGCTAATTTTTTTGTATTTTTTAGTAGAGAAAGGGTTTCGTCATGTTGACCAGGCTATCTTGAACTCCTGACCTCAGGTGATCCGCCTGCCTTAACCTCCCAAAGTGCTGGGACTACAGCCACCACACCTGGCTGATACTGCATTCTTTTTATGGATGCATAATATTCCAGTGTATGCATATACCATATTTTCTTTATCCATTCATCTGTTGGTAGACATTTGAACAGTTTCCACCTTTTGGCTGTCTTGAATAATGCTGCGATGAATGTTTGAGTATAAGTTTTTCTTTGAACACTTGGTTTTGATTCTTTTGGGTATATTCCTCGGAGCAAAGTGGCTGGATCATATGCTAATTTTATGCTTAGCTCATTGGGGAACTGCCAAGCTGTTTTTCATAGCAGCCACACTATTTTACATTTCCATGACATCAGGAGGTTTGTTTTGTTTTGTTTTGTTTTGAATTGGGGTTTTACTCTGTCGCCTAGACTGCTGGAGTGCAGCGGTGCGATCATATCTCACTGCAGCCTTGAACTCCTGGGCTCAAGTGATCCTCCTGCCTCAGCCTCCCAAGTAGCTGGGACTGCAGGTGTGAGCCATCACACTTAGATAATGTTTAAATTTTTTGTAGAGATGGGATCCGCTGATGTTGCCAGGCTGGTCCTTTCTTCCTCCCCTCCGCTCCCCTCCCCTCCCCTCCCCTCCCCTCCCCCTCCCCTCCCCTCCCCTCCCCTCCCCTCCCTTCCCTTCCCTTCCCTTCCCTTCCCTTCCCTTCCCTTCCTTCCCTTCTGTTCCCCTTCCTTCCCTTCTCCTTCTCCCTCCCTCCCTCCCTCCCTCCCTCCCTCCCTCCCTCCCTCCCTTCCTTCCTTCCTTCCTTCCTTCCTTCCTTCCTTCCTTCCTTCCTTCCTTCCTTCCTTCCCTCTTGACAGGGTCCCACTCTGTCCCCCAGGCTGGAACACAGTGGCCTGATTATATTTCACTGCAGCCTCAAACTCCTGGGCTCAAGGGGTTCTCTCACCTCAGCCTCCTGAGTACCTGGGACTACAGGTGTGCACCACCACGTTTGGCTTACATTTATTTATTAAGCCAGAGGCTACTCAGGTACTTTTGAAGATTTGCCAAGTCCTGTTCGTTGAACAGATACTGTGGGTCAGGGAAATCTTATTAAGATTTCATAGGAAGTCCTTTGTCCTAAGGAGATACGGCAGCTCTGGATTTACTTAGCATCAATCAATAATCCTACCAAGAAATAAACTTATTTCCCAGTCCCAGGGTGAGTCTTGGGGATGCTCTGATTTATTTTCTCCTCATTTTTGGTTCTAGTGGAATTTTCTGGTTTGGAATTTGATCCCATCTTGACAGCCTCTTCTCTAACTCAGAGCAAGAAGGACTCAGTTTTGAAACTCAGAATGGTGAGTTCTAGGGGTTCAAGTTCATCCCACGTTTTGCCAAGGACCTTATCATCCAATTATCATTCACTGGTGAATATCCTGGTCACCCTTGTCTTTGAACTTGGACTTCCACCAGTAGTCATTTGGCAACATCAAGGAAAATTCCTGCTGCTGGCGGTGCCCTCGTGGCACCAACTGAGGCCATCCCAATTAGTTAGATGCCTCTTGCTTGAGGACACAGGCGCATTGTCATTTAGTTTTGCAGAGGCTCCAATCTTTCTTTTTTTTTTTTTTGAGGCGGAGTCTTCACTCTGTCGCCCAGGCTGGAGTGCAGTGGCACCATCTCGGCTCACTGCAAGCTCCGCCTCCCGGGTTCGCGCCATTCTCCTGCCTCAGCCTCCGGAGTAGCTGGGACTACAGGCGCCCGCCACCGTGCCCGGCTAATTTTTTGTATTTTAGTAGAGACGGGGTTTCACCGTGTTAGCCAGGATGGTCTCGATCTCCTGACCTCGTGATCCGCCCGCCTCGGCCTCCCAAAGTGCAGGGATTACAGGCATGAGCCACCGCGCCCGGCCGAGGCTCCAATCTTTCATCACTGTCACCTAATTTAAAAATCACTGCCAGTGGGATTTTATAGAGGATAAAAAGGTGCTCAGTGTACTATGTGTGGGGCTTCTTTTTTTTCCTTCAACTTTTATTTTAAATTCTGGGGTACATGTGCAGGATGTGTAGGTTTATCACACAGGTAAGCATGTGCCGTGGTGGTTTGCTGTACAGATCATCCCATCACCTATGTATTAAGCCCAGCATCCATTAGCTATCCTTCCTGATGCTCTCCCTCCCGCAACCCCCCGACAGGCTCCAGTGTGTGTTGCTCCCCTGCCAATTTGTTCATGCGTTCTCATCATTCAGCTCCCACGTATAAGTGAGAACCTGCAGCGTTTGGTTTTCTGTTCCTGCATTAGTTTGCTGAGGATAATGGCTTCCAGCTCCATCCGTGTCCTGCAAAGGACATGATCTTGTTCTTTTTTTATGGCTGCATAGTATTCCGTGGTGTGTATGTACCACAGTTTCTTTATCTAGTCTATCACTGACAGGCATTTAGGTTGATTCCATGTGTTTGCTATTGTGAATGGTGCTGCAATGAACACGATGCATGCATGTAGCTATAATAGAATGATTTATATTCCTCTGGATATATACCCAGTAATGGAATTGCTGGGGCAAGTGGGATCTCTGCTGCTAGGTCTTTGAGGACTCTCCACATTGTCTTCCACAATGGTTGGACTAATTTACACTCCTGGTGTGGGGTTTCTTTCTGGGGCTCAACAGAGAGAAGCTGAACAGTTATGAGTGTCTCCTGTTTACATGGCATGAGTCTGCATCGGGAAACTGCTACTGTGGTTCAGTGATCTATAGTCCTGGATTAAGACATTAGTCTTTTTTGGGAACATTGATCAAGGATGAAAGAAAAATGGGCTGCTTCAGCAACAATGAATCCCTTTGTGGGATTTTACAACCAGAACCTTATTTGGATGCACTTGGAGAAGCTCGTTCCAGTGTTACTCAATTTTCAAGTAGTAACACTTTGATCTCATGGCCACCGATTTATTTACCTTCTTTATTTTTTTAAATCTATTTATTTATATATTTTTTTGTGATGGAGTCTTGCTTTGTTGCCCAGGCTGGAGTATAGTGGTGTGATCTTGGCTCACTGCAACTTCCGCCTCCTGGGTTTAAGTGATTCTCCTGTCTCAGCCTCCCGAGTAGTTGGGATTACAGGCGCCCGCCACCACACCTTGCTACTTTTTGTATTTTTAGTTGAGACAGGGTTTCACCATCTTGGCCAGGCTGTTCTTGAACTCCTGACCTCGTGATCTGCTGGCCTTGGCCTCCCAAAGTGCTGGGATTACAGGCATGAGCCACCACACCGGGCCTACCTTCTTTATTTATTTTTATTCTCACTGGAGTATGATCAGGGAGTATTTATGGCCTACAAGGATGAGGAACCCCAGGGAGAAACCATAAATTTCTAATGGGATATACTCAAAATCTAAAAATATTAACTAAAAATGATTTAACTTAGAAATGATGAGTAGAAGAAAACAGTATTTTTTTTTTTTTTTTCTGAGACAGGATTTCACTTTGTACTCCAGGCTGAAGTGTGGTGGTATAATCACAGCTCACTGCAGCCTCGACTCCCAGGCTTAAGAGACCCTCCTGTCTCAGCCTCCCGAGTAGATGGTACCACAGGTGCACACCACCACCCGGCTAAATTTTTGCATTTTTTTTTTTTTTTCAGAGATGGGGGTCTCACTATATTGCCCAGGCTGGTTTCAAACTCCTGGCCTCAAGCAATCCACCTGCCTCGGCCTCCCAAAGTTCTCGGATTACAGCTGTGAGCCACTGCACCCAGCTGAAAGCAATACAATTCTACACAGAATACTCTCATCATACTTTATTATTATTTAGACATAGGGTTTCTCTCTGTCACCCAGACTGGGATCACAGTGGTGCCATAATGGCTCACTGCAGGCTCGACCTCCTGGGCTCAAGGAATCCTCTTGCCTCAGCACCCCCTGAATAGCTGGGACCACAGGCACAAGCCACCATATGGTGCTAATTCTTAATTTTTTTTTTTGTAGAAATGGGGTTTCAGAATGTTGCCCAGGCTGGTCTCAAACCCCTGGCCTCAAACCATCCTCCAGCCTCGGCCTCCCAAAGCACCAGGATTACAGGCGTGTGCTACGGTGCCTGGCCCTGCCTGGGTAAATCTTATGTGATCTGCCTGAGTCTCAGTCTTATCAATAAAATGAAGTGACAGTACTTACACTACAGAGTCAGAGGAATTAGAGATAACATGCGTAAAATGCCCGGTGCATAGAATGTACTCAATAAATAGAATTCGTTACTACTATTTATTCCCACTCAAGAAAAGCTCTGTTACATGTTCATTCACAGATTAGCATGATAATCTGAAGGAAGCACACAATTTGGATTTAGTCCTTGGTTCAAATTTCTGCTCTGCCACTTCCCAGCCATGAAATATTAAGCAAGCAGGTCCACTCCCCTGCAATTAGTTTCATTGCATATTTCTTTTTTTTTTTTTTTTTTTTTTTTGAGACGGAGTCTCGCTCTGTCACCCAGGCTGGAGTGCAGTGGCCGGATCTCAGCTCACTGCAAGCTCCGCCTCCCGGGTTTACGCCATTCTCCTGCCTCAGCCTCCCGAGTAGCTGGGACTACAGGCGCCCGCCACCTCGCCCAGCTAGTTTTTTGTATTTCTTAATAGAGACGGGGTTTCACCGTGTTAGCCAGGATGGTCTCGATCTCCTGACTTCGTGATCCGCCCGTCTCGGCCTCCCAAAGTGCTGGGATTACAGGCTTGAGCCACCGCGCCCGGCCTGCATATTTCTTTATTTCTTTATTAAGACAGAGTCTCACTGTGTCGCCCAGGCTGGAGTGCAGTGGTGCGATCTCGGCTCACGGCAACCTCCACCTCCCGGCTTCAAGCGACTCTCCTGCCACAGCCCCTTGAGTAGTTGGGATTACAGGCGTGTGCCGCCTTGCCCAGCTGATTTTTGTATTTTTAGTAGAGACGGAGTTTCACCATGTTGTCCATGCTAGTCTTGAACTCCTGACCTCAGGTGATCCACCGGCCTCGGCCTCTCAAAGTGCTGGGATTACAGGCATGAGCCACCGCACCCGGCCTCATTGTATTTAAAACAGGGTTGGTCATGCCTACTTTATGGGGTTGTGGTGAAAATAATTAATATATGGAATGTGCTTAGGTCAGTGCCTGGCACAACATATTTAAGATGTAGTAACATTATTATTATCCTGGAAGTGGAACTCTCTGAATCTCCATCTGTGATTGAGTTTAGACTTAAATATCAGTGATATTACTGAAGTTCTGACTTATTCATATTACTTCCCCATGCAAAGTCTAGACCAGGGACCCCCAGGCTTTTTGGTACCAGGGACTGGTTTCAAGTTTTCCACGGACCAAGAGTTGAGGTTATGGTTTCAGGATGAGTCAAGCACATGACATTTGTTGTGCATTCTGTCTCTATTATTATCACATTGTATATATAATGAAATAATGGTACAACTCACCATCATGTAGAAGCAGTAGCAGCCCTGAGCTTGTTTTCCTGGAACTAGATGGTCCCATCTGGGGATGATGGGAGACAGTGACAGATCATAAGGCATTAGATTTTCATAAGGAGCATGCAACCTAGATCCCTCACATGCACAGTTCACAATAGGGTTCATATTCCTATGAGAATCTGATGCTCCTGTGGATCTGACAGAAGGCAGAGCTCAGGAGGTAATGTGAGCGATGTGGAGTGGCTGTAAATACAGATGAAGCTTTGCTCATTCATCTGCTGCTCACCTCCTTCTGTGCAACCTGATTCCTCACGGGCCACAGACTAGTACTGGTCTTTGGCCCACGGGTTGGGGACCCCTGCCTTAAAAACACCCGGGTTTTGATTGTTTACGTCTTTATTTTATTTTATTATTTTATTTTATTTTTTGAGATGGAGTCTCACTTTGTCACCCAGGCTGCAGTGCAGTGGCGTGACCTCAGCTCACTGCAACCTCCACCTCCCAGGTTCAAGGGATTCTCCTGCCTCAGCCTCCTAAATAGCTGGGATTACAGGCACTATGCCTGGCTAATTTTTTTGTATTTTTAGTAGAGACGGGGTTTCACCATGTTGGTCAGGCTGATCTGGAACTCTTCACCTCAGGTGATCTGCCCGCCTTGGCCTCCCAAAGTGCTGGGATTACAGGTGTGAGCCACCATGTCCAGATGTTTACATCTTTATTCTAAAACCTCAGAGTTTCTCTCTGAAACACTTTCAGATCAGACTATGTTTTGTAGTAAAAATAATCTGTGGAGTAAATTTCTATTGACATAAAATTCTATCCAGCAGTAAATATAATAATCAGCTCTTTTTTCCTAAATAAGGCTTGATAAGTTATTATTATCATGATACTAAAGTACTGTGAGTACATTTCGTATCATCAGAAAAGGGATAGTGGCCAGGAGCAATGGCTCATGCCTGTAATCCCAGAGTTTTGGGAGGCTGAGGCAAGAGGATTGCTTGAAGCCAGGAGTTGGAGACCAGCTTGGGCAATAAGCAAGAATTTGTCTCCACTAATATATTTTTTTTCTCTTGCGACAGAGTCTCACTCTGTCATCCAGGTTGGAGTGCACCTCAGCCTCCCAAAGTGCTAGGATTACAGGAGTGAGCCACCATGCCTGGCCTCTAATTTTTTTTTTTTTTTTTTTTTTTTTTTGAGATAGAGTCTCGCTCTGTCATCAGGCTGGAGTGCAGTGGCACGATCTCGGCTCACTGCAAGTTCTGCCTCCTGGGTTCATGCCATTCTCCTGCCTCAGCTGCCTGAGTAGCTGGGACTACAGGTGCCTGCCACCTCGCCTGGCTAATTTTTTTTGTATTTTTAGTAAAGACGGGGTTTCACCGTGTTAGCCAGGATAGTCTTGATCTTCTGACCTTGTGATCCGCCTGCCTCAGCCTCCCAAATGCTGTGATTACAGGTGTGAGCCACCATGCCCGGCTTTTTATTTTTTTAATTTAAAAATTTTTTTTTTAGTTAGCTGGGATTGGTGGCACATGCCTATAGTCCCAGCTACTTGGGAGTCTGAGATAGGAGGATTACTTGAGCCCAGGGGGTCAAGGCTGCAGTGAGCTATGATCGAACCACAGCACTCCAGCCTGGATGACAGAGTGAGACCTTATCTCAAAAAAGTAATAAGAAAAGAAAGTACTCAGGCCGTGGTTCCCCACCCAGGCTTCCCATAGCATCATCTAGAGGAGTTTTCAAATATGTTATTGCCTGGAATAATTTATTTTAGACTTCTTGAATGAGAATTTCTGGGCTCAGGAGTGTGACTGTGGTGTATACCCAGGATCAAGAACCAAGATCACTTGAACTACCAAATGATCCAGCAATTCTACCACTGGGTATCTCCCCAAAGGAAAAGAAATCGTTATTTCAAAAAGACACCTACACTTGTCTGTGTATTGCAGCACTATTCACAACAGCAAAGATGTGGAATTAACCTGTGTCCATCAATGGATGATTGGTTAAAGAAAATGTGGTGTATATACACAAGGGAATACTATTCAACCATAAAAAAGAATGAAATTGGCAGGGCGCGGTGGCTCACACCTGTAATCCCAGCACTTTGGGAGGCCGAGGCGGGTGGATCACGAGTTCAGGAGATTGAGAGCATCCTGGGTAACACGGTGAAACCCCGTCTCTACTAAAAAGACAAAAAATTAGCCGGGCATGGTGGTGGGCACTTGTAGTCCCAGCTACTCGAGAGGCTGAGGCAGGAGAATGGTGTGAACCCAGGAGGCGGAGCTTGCGGTGAGCCAAGATCGTGCCACTGCACTCCAGCCTGGGCGATAGAGTGAGGCTCCATCTCAAAAAAAAAAATTAAAAAAAGAATGAAATTATGTCTTCTGCAGAAACATGAAACATGGATGGAACTGGAGGCTGTTATTTTAAGTGAAACAAGTCAGACACAGAAAGACAAAAACTGCATGTTCTCACTCATAACTGGGAGCTGAGCAATGTATATGGAAGCAGAGCTTCGAATGATGGACAATGGCATCTCAGAGGGGTGGGAAGGGGTGGATGACGGGAGGTTGCTTGGCGGGTCCAATGTGCATTGCTTTAGTGAGGGACTCACTGCAAGTCTGATTTCTCCACAGTGCAATATATCAATGTAGCTAAATTGCACTTGTACCCAATGAATATACATACTTTTTTTTTTTTTTTTTTGAGATGGAATCTCACTGTGTCGCCCAGGCTGGAGTGCAGTGGCGCCATCTCAGCTCACTGCAACCTCTGGCGCCCAGGTTCAAGCAATTCTCCTGTCTCAGCCCCCATAAGTAGCTGGGATTGCAGGTGCGCACCACCACGTCTGGCTAATTTTTTTTGTTTTGTATTTTTAAGTAGAGACGGGGTTTCGCCATGTTGGCCAGGTTGATCTCGAACTCCTGACCTCAAGTGATCCGCTCACCTCGGCCTCCCAAAGTGCTGGGATTACAGGTGTGAGACGCCACGCCCGGCCACAGATTTTTGTAACTTAAGAAATACAGTGCTAAGGAGTTCTTTGCCTACCGTGGTCTCAGAATACCTTCTTGACTATCAATATTTGTCAGGAGTCACTGAGGCTCAGCTTCCATACCCTTCCCTTTAGGCTTTACAGAGTACAGGGAAGGTGAGATAAATCACAGTGCTTTGTCTTTATTTTTTATTTTTATAGATTCAGGGAGTGCAAGAGTAGTTTTGTGATTGGGATATATTGCATGGGTGTGAAGTGTGGGCTTTTAGTGTAACCATCACTGGAATAGTGAACATTGTACCCAGTCGGTAGTTTTTCAACCCTCATCCCTCTCGTTCTACCCCCTTTCCCCTCTGTATGGCCATGTGTATCCTTTTTTTTTTTTTTTTTTTTTTTTTTTTTTTTTTTTTAAAGACAGCGTACTTCTCTGCCACCAGGCTGGAGTGCAGTCGTGTGATCTCAGCTCATTGCAACCTCCCCCTCCCAGGCTCAAGTGATCCTCCCACCTCAGCCTCTCAAGTAGCTGGGACTACAGGTGCCCGCCACCACACCCAGCTAATTTTTGTATTTTTTATAGAGACGGGGTTTTGCCATGTTGCCCAGGCTGGGCTCAAACTCCTGAGCTCAAGAAATCTGCCCGCCTCAGCCTCCCAAAGTGCTGGGATTACAGGTGTGAGCCACCGTGCCCGGCCTGTACCCATTCTTTAGCTCCTGCTTATAAGTGAGAACATGCGGTAAAATACGGCGCTTTAGCTCTGTGATGTCCTGATGACTGGCAGGCCGAGAGCTGCCCCATGGTGAGCCACCTCCCAGATTTGGAAAGTCAGACTCTTTCCTAAAAGCTAGAGCAGGATTTTTCGCACCTCCACGCTGGCCTCACCTTCCTCCCTCTCCATCAGTTTTCCCTGATTCACTGTGGCTCAGAGGTTTGCTGCAGAGTCTCTATCCCTGTCTTGGGTGTAAAGCTCGATTCATTCTGGTGCCCCTTTTAGGAAACCAGATGTGGGAAGAGCTGTAGGCACAGATAGGACTGGCCTGGGTCATTTTGGGTTTGCAACTTTGAACAGAAACACTCATCTGTTGAAGCTTCCGTCTTTTCCCTGAAGACTGAGATAGCGAGGTGCTATAGAAATAAGATATAAGATGGCCGGGCGCGGTGGCTCAAGCCTGTAATCCCAGCACTTTGGGAGGCCGAGGCGGGCGGATCACAAGGTCAGGAGATCGAGACCACAGTGAAACCCCGTCTCTACTAAAAATACAAAAAATTAGCCGGGCGCGGTGGCGGGCGCCTGTAGTCCCAGCTACTCAGGAGGCTGAGGCAGGAGAATGGCGGGAACCCGGGAGGCGGAGCTTGCAGTGAGCCGAGATCGCGCCACTGCACTCCAGCCTGGGCGACAGAGCGAGACTCCGTCTCAAAAAAAAAAAAAAAAAAAAAAAAAAAAAAAAAGAAATAAGATATAAGATAACGATATCTTTTGTGCAAGGCCAGCAGGGTCATTGTGAACATGAAGTTAAAAGGAAGGTGTATGTGAAGAACCTAGCACAACGTGGGATGCATGGTAATACTGGCGCTCAGAAACCGATGCCCCAGAACATGGCACTTTGACTTACTGCACTGAAGAAGCGGCTTCAATATCTCTCCGACCTTACCCTGCTGTTCCGTCTCTCAATCCTCTGTGTCTTCCAAAGCACAGAATTAAGTTGTTCTCTGAAGTTCCTTATCTGTCTGAAGTCTGGACCTGTCAAAGAAAACAATTATCCTGAGCCCTTTCCTTCCCTTCCCCTCCCTTCTCTTCCCCTTCCCTCCCCTCCCCTCCCCTCCCTTCCCTTCCTGTTCTTTTCCCTTCCCCTTTCCCTCCCCTTTCCCTCCCCTCCCCTTCCCTTCCTGTTCTTTTCCCTTCCCCTTCCCCTCCCCTCCCCCCCTCCCCTCCCTTCCCTTCCCTTCCTGTTTTTTTTCCCTTCCCCTTCCCCCCCCTCCCCTCCCCCCCTCCCTCCCCTTCCCTTCCTGTTCTTTTCCCTCCCCTTTCCCTCCCCTCCCCTCCCCTCCCCTCCCCTCCCTTCCCTTCCTGTTCTTTTCCCTTCCCCTTTCCCTCCCCTTTCCCTCCCCTCCCCTTCCCTTCCTGTTATTTTCCCTTCCCCTTCCCTCCCCTCCCCCCCTCCCCTCCCTCCCCTTCCCTTCCTGTTCTTTTCCCTCCCCTTTCCCTCCCCTCCCCTCCCCTCCCCTCCCCTCCCTTCCCTTCCTGTTCTTTTTCCTTCCCCTTTCCCTCCCCTTTCCCCTCCCCTTCCCTCCCCTCCCCTCCCTCCCTTCCCTTCCCCTTCCCTCCCCTCCCCTCCCTCCCCTTCCCTTCCTGTTCTTTTCCCTCCCCTTTCCCCCCCCCTCCCCTCCCCTCCCCTCCCCTCCCTTCCCTTCCTGTTCTTTTCCCTTCCCCTTTCCCTCCCCTTTCCCTCCCCTCCCCTTCCCTTCCTGTTATTTTCCCTTCCCCTTCCCTCCCCTCCCCTCCCCTCCCTCCCCTTCCCTTCCTGTTCTTTTCCCTCCCCTTTCCCTCCCCTCCCCTCCCCTCCCCTTCCCCTTCCTGTTCTTTTCCCTTTCCCCTTTCCCTCCCCTTTCCCTCCCCTCCCCTCCCCTCCCTTCCCTTCCTGTTCTTTTCCCTTCCCCTTTCCCTCCCCTCCCCTCCCCTCCCCTTCCCTTCCTTTCTTTTGTGGCAAGGTCTCATGCTGTCCCCAAGCTGCAGTGCAGTGAGATTTCAGCTCACCGCAACCTCTACCTCCCAGGTTCAAGTGATTCTCCTGCCTCAGTCTCCCAAGTAGCTGAGATTACCGGTGCCTGCCGCCACACCCAGCTAATTTTTATATTTTTGGTAGAGATGGGGTTTCACCACGGTGCCAGGCTGGTCTCGAACTCCTGAGCTCAAGCGATCTGCCTGTCTCAGCCTCCCAAAGTGCTGGCATTACAGGTGTGAGTCACCGTGCCAGGCCAACCCCCTTAACTTAGACATTTCTTTCTGTTTGTTACCGGAAAGGGCTCCCAATTCAGACTCCAAGAGAGGGTTCTTGGATCTCGCGCAGGAAAGAATTTGGCCAATACAAAGTGAAATCAAGTTTATTAAGAAAGCAGGCTGGGCGCGGTGGCTTACGCCTGTAATCCCAGCACTTTGGGAGGCTGAGGCGGGCAGATCACAAGGTCAGGAGATCGAGACCATCCTGGCTAACACGGTGAAACCCCATCTCTACTAAAAATACAAAAAATTAGCCAGGCGTGGTGGCGGGCGCCTGTAGTCCCAGCTACTCAGGAGGCTGAGGCAGGAGAATGGCGTGAACCCGGGAGGCGGAGCTTGCAGTGAGCCAAGATCGCGCCACTGCACTCTAGCCTGGGCGACAGAGCGAGACTCTGTCTCAAAAAAAAGAAAAAAAAAATTAATGGAACAATCACACAGGGATATGCAGATATGGGATAAAGTTTGCATGTAAAAGACCAACATTTGAGAAACTGTAGTCTAGAAATCCCATTTGGATATATGCACAGTCAACGTGAACAGCCAGGGGTGTGCCTTCTGGGTATGCAAACAATTCTTTAATTCTGTGGTTTGCATGGGCGGGTCATTTATTCAGTCTTCCCACCAATGCTGGTTTCTACAGAATAATCAATGGGAAAATGTTGGGCATGGTCAGGAAATACTCAATATCTGTTCCCTAATGTCTTTCAACCCACTTCTCACCTAGAGTCTGTCCAAAGGAATAGACGTGTTGATAAAAACCTAAACCCACCCAGAATCCTGTAGATATTGAATGACACAGTACTGTTCTAACCCCCAGCACCAGGTACAAAATCCAAACACTTCTCAAATTAAGTGTAAATCAAAATTTGTGATTTGCCAATTGGATATTACATTGCATTCTAATAGCAACAGATAAGAACTGACAAATTCATTTACATGGATGAGATACTCTAGGTTTGTTTCTCCTACTTGATAATCAATGATGATTATACCCTGTTGCAATCAATGTTAATGAAAACTACCCCAGTTATTATTTTTGTTTGTTTTAGATAAACTTTGTTTATTTCCAATTGACAATAACAATTGTGTACACTTAAGGGGTATAATGTGACACTGTAACATATGTTTACATTGTGCCATGATTAAATCATTGAAATCTGTATACTAAAGAGATACCTGAACTCCCATGTTCATTGCAGTGCTAAATAAACTTATTTTAGGAAATAATTCTAAGTTTACAGAAAAGTCGCAAGAACAGTACAGAGAATTCCTACACTTTCCTTCATCTGGTTTCTTTTAATGTTAACATTTTACATAACCGGGATACATTTGTCAAAACTAACATTGGTACGGTACTACTAACCAAACTCCAGGTTTTATTCATATTTCACCCATTTTCCCACAAATGTCCTTTTTCTGTTTCTAGAATCCTATCCAGGCTCTGACAATGCGTTTAGTCATCTTGTCTTCTTAGTCTCTTTTGGTCTGTGACAGTTTCTCAGCCTTTCCTTGTTTCTCATGACTTTTTGACAGTCTTTTTTTTCCCCTAGATTTTTGGAAGGGATGGGGGGATTCTCATTAGATTGCGAGGCTGGTCTCGAACTCCCGGGCTCAAGCAATCCTCCTGCCCTGACCTCCCAAAGTGCTGGGATTACAGGTGTGAGCCATCATGCCTGGCCGTTTTTGATAGTCTCGAGGAAGACTGGTCAGGTATCCTTTAGAATGTGAACCAATCTAGGTTTGTCGGATATTTTTCTCATGATTAGATTGGGGTGATGGGTTTTTGGAAAGAAGACTGTGGAGATGGAAGGGCCCTTTTGTCACATCGTATCAGGAGCTATGTGAAATCCACTTGACCTTGGTGATGTTAACCTTCTTTCTTTGGTAAAGGTAGCTTTTGCCAGTTTTCTTCATTGTAAAGCACACAAGTTATTTTTTTGAACAGCTTTATTGAGATATAATTCACACACCATACAATTCACCCATGTAAAGTGTATAATTCATTGTTTTGATATTTTACATCATTAATTAAAAAAATTGTAGTAGATTATATAACATAAAATTTGCCATTTTAACTTTTTTTTTGAGACAGAATCTCACTCTGTCACCCAGGCTGGAGTGCAGTGGCACAATCTTGGCTCACCACAACCTCTGCCTCTCAAGGTTCAAGTGATTCTCCTGCCTCAGCCTCCCGAGTAGCTGGAATTACAGGTGTGTGCCACCAGGCCTGGCTAATTTTTGTATTTTTAGTAAAGATGAGGTTTCACCATTGTTGTCCAGGCTGGTTTCAAACTCCTGGTCTCAAGTGATCCACCTACCTTGGACTTCCAAAGTGCTGGGATTACAAGTGTAAGCCACTATGCCTGACCACTTTAACCATTTTTAAAGTGTGCAGTTCAGTGGCATGAATTACACTCACAGCATTGTACAGCCATCACCACTATTTCCAAACGTTTTCATCACCCCCCCAAATAAAACTCAAACTCATTAAGTGATCACTCCCTGTTCCTCCTTATCTCCAGCACTTGAAAACTTCTTTTGTTTTTTTGAGTCTCGCTCTGTCGCCCAGGCTGGAGTGCAGTGGTGTGATCTCCACTCACTGCAAGCTCCGCCTCCCGGGTTCACGCCATTCTCCTGCCTTAGCCTCCCGAGTAGCTGGGACTACAGGCGCCCGCTATCGCGCCCAGCTAATTTTTGTATTTTCAGTAGAGCGGGGTTTCACTGTGTTAGCCAGGGTGGTCTCGATCTCCCGACCTTGTGATCTGCCCGTCTTGGCCTCCCAAAGTGCTGGGATTACAGGCGTGAGCTACCGTGCCCAGCCTACTTGAAAACATCTAATGGACTTTCCACCTCTATAAACTTGCCTATTCTGGGTACCTTCTAAAGGGGAATCATACAATATTTGTGCTTTGTGTCTCTGGCTTATTTAACTTAACATAATGTTTTCCAGGTTTATCCACGGTGTGGGAGGACTGAAGATATTTTAAGAGAGAGAATTTTTTTTGTATGTTAATTAATTATTTATTTTTTGAGACAGGGTCTCACTCTGCCACCCAGACTGGAGTGCAGTAGTGCCGTCTAGGCTCACTGTGACCTCTACCTCCCAGGATCAAGGTGATCCTCCCACCTCAGCCTCTGTAGTAGCTGGGGCTACAGGCATGCACCACCATGCCCTGCTATTTATTTTTGCATTTTTAGTAGAGATGGGGTTTCACCATGTTGCCCAAGCAGTCTCAAACTCCTGAGCTCAAGCTATCTGCCCACCTCGGCCTCCCAAAGTGCTGGGGTTAGAGATGTGAGCCGCCACGTCTGACCTGTATGTTAATATTTATTATTTACTGGACTTACGGAATGTAGGCACTGAAAGCTCATATTCTATCATTTATTTGTTCTCTACTTGTAGTTTCTTATAGATGACATTTTCCAGAAGCTATCATTGAAAAAATGTTGCATAGGGCCGGGTGCAGTGACTCACACCTGTAATCCCAGCACTTTGGGAGGCTGAGGCCAGTGGATCACGAGGTCAGGAGATCGAGACCATCCTGGCCAAGATGGTGAAACCCCGTCTCTACTAAAATACAAAAAATTAGCCAGGCATGGTGGTGGGCGCCTGTAATCCTAGCTACTTGGGAGGCTGAGGCAGGGGAATTGCTTGAACCTGGGAGGTGGAGATTGTAGTAAGCCAAGATCACGCCACTGCACTCCAGCCTGGTGACAGAGCAAGACTCATCTAAAAAAAAAAAAAAAAAAGGCCGGGAGCGGTGGCTCAAGCCTGTAATCCCAGCACTTTGGGAGGCCGAGATGGGCAGATCACGAGGTCAGGAGATTGAGACTATCCTGGCTAACACGGTGAAACCCCGTCTCTACTAAAAAATTAGCCGGGCGAGGTGGTGGGCGCCTGTAGTCCCAGCTACTCGGGAGGCTGAGGCAGGAGAATGGCGTAAACCCCAGAGCTTGCAGTGAGCTGAGATCCGGCCACTGCACTCCAGCCTGGGCGACAGAGCAAGACTCCATCCCCCCCCAAAAAAAAAAAATTGCATAAATTTAAGAGGTACAAGGCCAGTTTTGTTACATGGATATGTTGCCCAGTGGTGAAGTCTGGGCTTTTAGCATAATTGTCACCCAAATAATGTACATTGTACTCATAAAGTTATTTACTTATTTATTTATTTATTATTATACTTTAAGTTCTAGGGTACATGTGCACAATGTGCAGGTTTGTTACATATGTATACATGTGCCATGTTGCTGTGCTATACTCTTTAACTCATCATTTACATTAAGTATATCTCCTAATGCTATCCCTCCCAAAGTAATTTCTTATCCTCCACCTCCTCGTACTCTCTTACCCTTCTGCCTCTCCAGTGTCTATAATTCTACACTCTATGTCCTTGTCTACACATTATTGGGCTCCCACTTATCAATGAGAACATGTTGATATGGTTTGGCTGTGTCCTCACTCAAATCTCATCTTGAATTGTAGTTCCCATAATCCCCACGTGTCATGGGAGAGACCCGGTGGGGGAAATTGAATCATGGGGTCGGTTACTCTCATGCTGTTCTCGTGATAGTGAATAAGTCTCACGATATCTGATGGCTTTATAAAGGGCAGTTCCCCTGCACACGCTCCCTTGCCTGCCACCGTGTAAGATGTGCCTTTGCTCCCTTCTTCGCCTTCCACCATGATTTTGAGGCCTCTCGAGCCATGTGGAACTGTGAGTCCATCAAACCTCTTTTCTTTATAAATTACCCAGTCTTGGGTATGTCTTTATTAGCAGCATGAGAACAGACTAATACACATGTGCTATTTGACTTTCTGAGTTGTTTCACTTAAGACAATGCCCTCCAGTTCCATCCATGTTGCTGCAAAAGACCTGATTTCACTCTTTTGTTTTTACGGCTGAATCATAGTCCATTCTGTATATATACCATATTTTCATTACCCAATCATCTGCTGATGTCTTTTAACAGAAAGAATTTAACATAGGAATTAATTAAATAGGTAGTGAAGGACCAGAAAAGCAAGAAGGCAAGACTAGTTAACAAGGACCTGGTTAACACTAGTGTTAACCCAGAAATAATTCCTGTGGAATCAGTTGACAAGCTGAGGCCTGGGAAACACTGGGAAGAGTTGAGGTTATCAGACTCTAGAATCTTAGAGAAGGAAGAAGTCAGTGCCGTGGGCGTATCTGTGCATATATGTGAGACGGGGCTGCTGGCCAGCTGATGCATGTATATTTCAGGGGGTACAATGATGCCAGTTTTGTGTGTGGGGCAAAAATGTTGGAAACTTGAATGATGTGATGCTACCGGCAACTCAAAGAGGAAGAATCCTCTTTTTTTGCCCTCTTCCCATTTCCTTTCTCTCTCTTGTGCCTTGTACTATCAGAAGCTAACAGCAAGCCAACTGGGTGTATGGAGACTGCCTTGAGGTCATGGGTGTGGACTGTGGGTGAGCATACATAGCAATAGGGTAATTGACTTACTGAACTGGCCAGGGTGAAGGTGACCTCATTCTTATAATTGATCATCTGCAAGAGCAACTTCACAAACAGCCGAAATATTTTATTCCCACATAACCTGACCAATCAGAATGAAGGTGAACCAGTTCATGTTCCAAATTCTCAAAGCTAGAACTCCCTTCCCTTTTCTTGTCTCTCATGCTGAACTGGGGGCTGAACTTTGGAACCTTTGGAAATTGCTTATCCATCCTTATTAGTGAATAAAATTTAAACATGATTAAATAGAAACTGCTCATAGGTAGAGAAAGTGGATTTGTTTTTATCTCATGGATTCTGTACATTTCATAAGAAGCTGGTAGAAACCTCAGTGTCATTCACTCCAATGTGCTGTTTTAACCTGGCTGGCCTCATGTATCAGTCAGCACAGATTAAGTTATGCTGCAGTAACAAATGATCCCCAAAGCTCACTGGCTTATAATAATTGATGTTTAGTCTTGGATCCATCAAGTGGAAGAGCCATATTTTGAATAAATGATCACATCGCCAAAGACATAATTTTAAAGTGTGATTTGTGGTTTGGAGAAAAAATGTACAAAGAACTCTAAACTTGGGTCTTGTCTGAAGTGATGGACAAGGAGACTTCCCTTCAGAAATGTATTTGAGCTACAGTATAAAGGATAACAAGGTGGTTTGGAGGAGTGATCTAAGTAGAGGTAACTGAGATAGGAAATAGCCTATTTTGGGAAAGAAAGAAATCCAAAGTGACTTCAGAAAGACTGAAGGAGTAGAGATAAGAAGATGTAGGGATCTAGAAGTTAAGACTTTTTTCCTTTTCCAAAGGGCTGTGGGAGGTCACAGAAAGATTTTAAGAAGATGCACAGCAGGTCATATTTGCATTTTCAAAGATTTATTTCACATTTATCATTTATTATTGTTATTATTTTAGAGATAGTTCTGTTGCTCAGGCTGCAGTGCACAATCATAGCTCACTGCAGTCTCAACTTCCTGGGCTCAAGTGATCCTCCCACCTCAACCTCCCAAGTAGCCCAAGTAGCTGGAACTTACAGGCATTCACCATCATACCCGGCTCAGATCTGCATTTTAAAACGACTGTTTCTGCTGCTATGGGAGAGTGTCTTGCAGAACAGATAAACAAAGCCGCACTTGTCTTGGAGCTGATGTGGCAAAAACTACAGGATCCCCACTTTTTTGGGACTCTCCGTGGTCTGAGGAGAGACCCTGACAATCTGCTTATGTGGCTGTACAAATTCTGCATTGCTGTTTGTCCTTTTCTTAAAGAGGGACTTTTCTGCCCAATTGTACAGGTCCTACAAAGCCTGGATCAGTTCCTGATGCTGAATATGAAACTTCCAGGTGAAACCTACACATCCTTGCTTAATAATTGGGGAAAATCTTTAGTCGGAGGTCTTGAAGAACAAAGCCATTGACATGGTTTGGGTCTGTCTCTGCTCAATCTCATGTCAGATTGTAATCCCCAGTGTTGGAGGTGGGATCTGGAGGGAGGGGGATTGGGTCACGTGGGCAGATATCTCCTTTGGTGCGGTTCTTGTGCTGTCGAGTGTGTTATCGTGAGATCTGGTTCTTTAAAAGTGTGTAGCTCCTCCCCACCTCCTTTCTTCCTGCCCCAGCCACGTAAGGCGTGTCTGCTTTCCCTTCGCCTTCCGCCATGATGGTAAGTTTCCCGAGATCTCCCCAGCCATGCTTCCTGTACAGCCTGTGGAACCCTGAGCCAATTAAACCTTTTTTCTTTTTGAGACTGAGTCTCGCTCTGTCGCCCAGGCTAGAGTGCAGTGGTGCGATCTCAGCTTGCTGCAACCTCTCCCTCCCAGGTTTAAGCGATTCTCCCATCTCAGCCTCCCGAGTAGCTGGGATTACAGGCATGTGCCACCACGCCCGGCTAATTTTTTTGTATTTGTAGTAGAGACAGGGTTTCACCGTGTTGGCCAGGCTGGTTTTGACTCCTGACCTCAAGTGATCCGCCCACCTTGGCCTCGCAAAGTGTTAGGATTACCGGAGTGAGCCACCGCGCCTGGCCTAAACCTTTTTTCTTTAAACATTACCCAGACTCAAGTATTTATAGCAGTGCGAGAACAGACTAATGCAACGGTGGATTTCAATGCTGGCTTATTCCACCTACCATAGCATATTTCAGGTTCATCTATGTGGTGGCAAATGGCAGAATCTCCTTTGTTTATTTATTTTAAAGCTGAATAACATTCCATTGTGTGTGTGCGCGCGCGCGCGCACACACACACACACACATTCTCTTTCTGTCTCTCACACGCACACATGCACAGTGTTTTCCTTATTCATTCATCCATAGATGGACACTTCGATTTTTTCACATTTTGGCTATCGTGAGTAATGCTTCAATGACCATGGGAGTGCAGATATCTTTACTAGATCCTAATTTCATTTCCTTTGGATATATATTCAAAACGTCTAATTGCTGGGTCGTATGGTGGTCTTTTTTTTTTTTTTTTTTTTTTTTTTTTTTAAAAAGACAGGATCTTGTTCTGTCACCCAGTCTGGTGCGCAGAGGTGCAATCTTGGTTCACTGCGGTCTCGACTTCCTGGGCTCAAGCGATCCTCCCGCCTCAGCCTCCCAAGTAGCTAGGACTACAGGCACATGCCACCGCACCTAGTTAATCTAAAAAATTTTTTTAGTAGAGACAAAGCCTCACTATGTTGTCCAGGCTGGTTTAAAACTCCTGGGCTCAAGTGGTTGTCCTGCCTTGGCTTTCCAAAGTGCTGAGATTACAGGTGTGAGTCACCATGCCTGGACAGTACTGTTTTTTAATTGATATAGTTGTACAGATTTTTGGGGTAATGATCAAATTAGGGTAATTATATATCCATCACCTTAAACATTTATCTTTTCCTTGTGTTGGGAACACTGTTATTCTTCTCCTCTTGCTATTTTGAAATACACAAATAATTACTGTTAATGATAGTTTTCCCACTGTGTTCTCGAATGCAAGAACTTATTCATCCTACCTACCTGTGCTTTTGTACCCAGTAGCCCATTTCTCTTCATGTCTTCTCCCTGCTTCCCTTCCCTGCCTCTGGTAATTACCATTCCAGTCTGTCTTTACCAGATCTACTTTTTTAGCTTCCACATAGTGAGCGAGATCATGTGATGTTTGTCTTTCTGTGGCTGGCTTATTTTACTTAATATAATGTCATCTGAGCTCATCCATGTTGCTGCAAATGACACAATTTTGTTCTTTATTATGGCTGAATAGTATTCTATTGTGCATATATACCATAGTTTCTTTATCCATTCATCTGTTGATGGACACTTAGGTTGATTCTGTATCTTGGCTATTGTGAATAGTGCGGCAATTAACATGGCAGTGTCGATGTCTCTTTGATATATTGATTTCCTTTATTTTGCATATATACCTAGGAGTGGGATTACTTGATTATCTGGTAGCTCTGTTTTTAATTTCTTTTTTCTTTCTTTTCTTTTCTTCCTTTTTTTTTTTTTTTTTTTTTTTTTTTGAGACAGAGTCTCGCTCTGTCTCCCAGGCTGGAGTGCAGTGGAACGATCTCAGCTGACTGCAACCTCCATCTCCCAGGTTCAAGCAATTTTCCTGCCTCAGCCTCCCAAGTAGCTGGGATTACAAGCACCCACCACCACACCTGGCTAATTTTTGTATTTTTAGTAGAGACGGGGTTTCACCATGTTGGCCAGGCTGGTCTTGAACTCCCGCCCTCAAGTGATCTGCCCACCTCAGACTCCCTAAGTGTGGGATTACAGGCATGAGCCACCGTGCCCAACCTGTTTTTAATTTCTTTAGGAATCTCCATACTGTTTTCCATAATGGCTGCACCATTCTATTTTCCACCAACAAAGGTTTCCTTTTCTTCACACCCTCATCAGCGCTTATCTCCTATCTTTTTGATAATAGCCATCCCAACAGGTGTGGGGTGATATCTCATTGACATCAAAATGAGTATTGATAACAAAACTAAAATTTTTGGAAAGATATTAGGGTAGGGGTTGTCAAACCTTCCCTGTAAGGGGCCAAATAGTAAATAATTTCAGCTTTGTGGGCTATATGTTGTCTGTTCTAACTACTCAACTCTACCATTGTAGGGTGAAGGCAGCCGTAGCCAGTATGTAAGTGAATAAACATTCCTGTGTGCCAGCAAAGCTTTGTTGATAAAAACAAACTGCAGGCTGGATCAGGTGAGTGAGACATAGTTTTCTGACCCTCATATTCGGAGACTCCCAGAATCATTGGGTGTTTGGATCGCAGGTTGGCACATAAGTGAGTGTATAGAACTCAGTGCATGCATCTCCCCAAATCTCTTGGCCCTTCAAACCCACCTCTACGTTGGCCACTTGGTTTGCCATTTCCGTGGATAAAGCCCCAGTTACTGCCATGGCTAGATCCCTGGGTGTACCACATAAGATGACCATAGACAATTTACTCCCTAAGGTGGAGGTTCAGATGGATCAGGAATGATGTACTCATGCCAATAGACAGGTGTCAGCTACCTGAGTGCTCAGAGGAAAAAGACTTTGAGGTTACACTTGATTTCATTAGGAAAAATAGACGTGATTGATTAGTCATGTCTGCCATGGGCACCAGGCTAGAGAGAAGTGGCACACTTGCTAAATGTCTTTGATGCTGTAACTCGTCCACCTCCAATGTCCCTTATAGTTCTGAAAAGCGACATTTCTGTGTCCGCATACTTCCTTGGAAACATTCTGGAGATGGAACAATTATGTAAAAGATAGTCATTCAGCATGAAAATGTGACCGGTAACTTTACAAATTCCCAACACATCTGTTTTTATGAAAGAGACAGGAACTTGGTGTGGTGGGTCACATCTGTAATCTCAGCACTTTGGGAGGCCAAGGCAACAGAATTGCTTGAGACCAGAAGCGTGAGACCAGCCTCAGCAACATAGTGAGACCCCATCTCTACAAAAAAATAAGAAAATTAGCCAGATGTGGTGGTGCGCACCTATAGTCCCAGCTAGATGAGAGGCTGAGGTGGGAAGATTGCTTGAGCCCAGGAGGTAGAGGGTGCAGTGCGCTATGATGGCGCCACTGTACTCCAGCCTGGGTGGCAGAGCAAGATCTCGTCTCTCAAAGAAAAAAAAGGAAAGTAGACACAGGATGAAGCTCCTGATTCTCCATTCGTGTTAGACACACCTGGGAGGAAGCCGGCCGCTGGGAAAAAAGAAAGTAAATCCATAACCCCTTTCCGTATCAGCCTCACGGTTTCAGCACAGAACAAAGATTTCAACACTTTCTTTCAAAGTTTGACAACTGTTTATTGAACACTCATTATGCAGATCAAGGGCTTGTTCCTTGCCCTCCAGAAGTGGTCATTTCCAGCATATAATCCTGGGTGAGAGGGCAGGACCAATCAGAAAAAAGAGAGGAAATGGCTTTCTGAAAAAAGTAGGGGTGGGAGGTAGTGGAAGAGGGGTAAAGAGAGAGAGAGGGCCCTCCAGTTTGTGGGAAATGGTGATAGCAAAGGCTTAGAGGCAAGGGTGAGTAAGAGGACATTAGCCTTGTTGAAAGAGTGACGTCATGGTGGAAGAGATGGGAGATGAGTTTAGCTAAGTGCTGGTAGATGGCAAAATTGGAAGGGTGTGAGAGATCCTGATGTGTGGTTTGACTTTGGTCTTTATTTGATTGATTGATTTATTTTGGAGACCGGATCTCACTCTCTCACCCAGAGCTGGGATGCAGCGGCATGATCATAGCTCCTTGCAGCCTCAAACTCCTGGACTCAAGTGATCCTCTCACCTCAGCCTCCTGAGTAGCTGGGACTACAGGCATGTGGCACCATACCCAGCTAATTATTATTATTACTTTTGGTAGAGATGGGGTCTTGCTGTATTGCCCAGGCTGGTCTCTTAAATCCTGGCCTCAAGTGATCCTCCCACTTTAGACTCTCAAAGTTGGGATTACAGGTGTGAGACACTGAGTCCAGTACCCTGGTCTTTAAATCATAGGGTATGTTGTGTCTTCTTGAGTGTTCCAGGGAGATGACTGTTATAGATGGTATGAAGGACACATGAAAAGTGACATGGAAAAGCAGAGAGGCAAGGGAGGAAGTTGGTTGCAAAGATGCAGATACGAGAAGATGAGGACTTGAGCCTGCACAGTAACACGTCAGGGAAGAGAAGACCAGCATGAAAGTTGTTTGAAAATCAAGCCGGACTGGTCATGGTGTCTGGTGGCATATGAAGGATGCAGAAAGAGAGGGGTCATAGATTAACTGCAGAAATCGAACCTGGGATCTGAGGTTGAGGATACCAGGGAACGCTTGGAGGAGTAACCAGGAAGAAAGGGTTCATCCTTAGCCCTGAGTTTTCAGTGATGCTGGATGTACCCATAGTTTATTTGAGCAGGAAAGGTCAAAGCTGGGGATGGGGAGATACAGGCTGTAGAGTTGGAGGACAGTGAAGCCGATCTGACTTCCAGCCTGGTGCTGCAAGGTTACCTGGAGGTAACCTTGGCTGGTGGTTATTGAGAATTCCTAGAAACTTCCAGAAAGCTCCTACCTTGGAGGTAGGGAAAATTTTTATTAGGCATCTTCACTAATTAGAAAAGTTTTCAGATGGATCAAGACTTAGCAGGTTGTGGAAAGGAGGCTGGGCTGGAAGTCAAACCTTGTCCTTGCCTCTGTCTTACTGTATTGCATTTGACAAATTATTTAGCCTCTCTGGTTAGGAGAGGTTAAATATAATGCTGTCTGCAAAATAGCAAGCTGACAACAGGGAATTTGCCATAGCTCCAACACGCTCTCATTCAGAGTAGTTGAATGCAAGAATAGTTGAATGGGTGGATTTCATTGGAGAGAGGGCAGAATCCAGGGTTTCAGGGGGAGGGGTGTTAGGAGGAAGAGATCCAGAAAGGCGGAGACAACTTCGTTATCTAGAGAGGCCATGAGCTAGGAAGAGAGTGGAGTTAGGACACCAACTTGCTAGCCAAGGAGGAATGGTTTTGGAGAGAAAGAATGGTTCTTGCCTTACTAATTCTCCAGGGTAAAGGAGGGAACTGGAAGTTGGGAATGCACTGGCCTCAGGAGGAGGTTTTATCTCCAAGTGAGATGCAGGAGCCAGCAGAGGTTGGACTGGGGTAGGAGGGATTGAGTGGGCATTGGTTTGTCCGTGGAAAATCTTCAGCGCTATCCAGTTTCTGCTTTGGGAGGAAGAAAGAAGACCACAGGAACAGAAAGTGAGATAAGTGAATGCACTCTTAGGTCTCTTAGGTTGCATTAATAAAGATAGAAAGTCCAGCCTGAGGGAGGTGATGTTAATGTTACCACTATGCCTTGTGCTAAGTTCTGGCTGGCTTGCTCTAAGAAGGACAGGGGGACCTGCATGAGGGGTGTGATGAAAAAGAAACTGGGTGCCATTTAGCCTTAGGAAGAGAAGATCTTAGGGAGTGGTAAGAGCTGCCTCTAAATTTCGGTGAGACAGAAAGAGTGCTGGAAGGAAAGCTCCTCCCTGTCTTTCTACATCTACTGCAGATACAGCCGTTTCCGGAGGGTGCTTTGGATTTCAGGGTTCGTTTTCTTTGCTTGTCCTTCCTGAACCATCTCTGCTTCTGCCATCCGCCGGGTCACCTGCAGCAACAGGTATGGTGAGCTTGGAGGAGTCAGTGTCATGGACTTATGGGGGGAGGGTTAGGGAACGGGGCAGGTGGGTATTCTTCATAAGAGACCTTTATGGTCTGCTCCTATACCATAGTTTGTATGGAATCCTTGGCTGGGCTTTTTTTTTTTTTTCTTCTAATTTGCAATAAAAACATACAAACATTAGAAGAGAACAGTTTTCCCAAACATTGTTTATATCCAAGGGGCGTTTGTTTATAGACATTTATCTCACATACTGTGGGTTTTAAGAGTCCCTGCATTTGGGAAAGTTGTTGGAAAGTGGGCATCTTAGTTTCTGTATTGAGATCTGGGTTGGATTTGGGGCTGAGGGAAATGGAGAGGGGTTAGGAGGAGGCTCAGCCTCCTCTGCCTGCACCCTACTTGGCCTGGGTGGTGGTCCCAGCTACCTTGTGTCAACTCACCTCTGTCAGGAGCTCCAAGATATGTCCTTTGCCCTTCGTGAACACATCCACCAGGGTCTGGATAAAGCACGAGCCTTTCTGATCATGTCGGTAGGCGATGTATCCTGGGAATTCCGGAGGGGTGAGTTCGGGGGAGCTTCAGAGGGTAGGTAGAGGAGATCCTGGAAGGGGGTGGGTCCTGGAGGAGAGGTTCAGGGGTCGGGAGTGGCAGGTGACGGGGAATAGCAGAGGGAGCCCGGGGCCAGCTGGGCGCTCATACCCTCCACCGTGGAGTAGACGTGCAGGGCATCTGTGTACGTTGGGATGGTTTGGGGGCTGTCTTTGGTGACCATCACAATCTCATCTCCACCTACTGTTTCACCAGGATCCTTTTGTTCTGAAACAAGAAGAGGAGGAGGCAAAGTCAGAGAGAAAGGTAAGGAAAGGGGCCGGGCAGGGTGGCTCACACCTGTACTCCCAGCATTTTGGGAGGCTGAGGCAGGAGGATCACTTGAACCTGGGAGTTTGAGGCTGCAGTGAGCCATGATTGCACCACTACACTCTAGCCTGGGTGACAGAGTGACATGTTGCCTCTTAAAAAGGAAGGTAAGGGCCGGGTACGGTGGCTCACGCCTGTAATCCCAGCACTTTGGGAGGCTCCTGAGGTCAAGAGTTTGAGACCAGCCTGACTAACATGGCGAAATCCCATCTCTACTAAAAATACAAAATTTAGCCGGGCATGGTGGCATGTGCCTGTAATCCCAGCTACTTGGGAGGCTGAGGCAGAAGAATTGCTTGAATCCAGGAGGTGGAGGTTGCAGTGAGCCAAGATCGTGCCATTGCACTCCAGCCTGGGCAACAGAGCAAGACTCTTGTCCAAAAAAAAAAAAAAAAAAAAAAAAAAAGATGGTCTGGTGGTATGCCATGTGCAGTGGGGCTTTTTAATTTAATTTAACTTTTTAGAGACAGGGGCTTGCTTTGTTGCCCAGATTGGAGTGCAATAGTGTAATCATAGCTCACTGTAGCCTCTAACTCCTGGGCTCAAGTGATCCTCCTACCTCAGCCTCCTGAGTAGCTAGGATCACAGACCCATGCCACCATGCCCTTGGCTAATTTTAAAAAGTTTTTGTAGAGCTGGATTCTTGCTACATTGCCCAGAAGCCAGTCTTGATCTTCTGGCCTCAAAAAATCTTGCCGTCTGGGCCTCCCAAAGTACTGGAATTACAGGCATGAGCCATGGTGCCTGGCTTCAGCTGGGGCTTTGGATCTGGGACTGGCTTGGATAAAAACACAGACTTGGTTGGGCATGGTGGGAGGCTGAGGCAGGAGGATTGCTTGAGCTCAGGAGTTTGAGACCAGCCTGGGCAACATAATGAGACCCTGTCTACAAAAATTAGCCTGACATAATGGCAGGAGCCTGTAGTCCCAGCTATTCAGGAGGCTGAGGCAGGAGGATGGCTGGAGCCTGGGAGATGGAGATTGCAGTGAGTTGAGATTGCACCACTGCACTCCAGCCTGGGTGCTGTCTTAGAAAACAAAACAGAAACAACAAACCAGAGACTCTGTGCTCTTGGATCTGTCCCCACCTCCTCGACAGGCCTGTATGATGTACACCTTGGGCTTGGCTCGCAGGGCCTGGCAGTTCTTGTTGTTCAGGGCCTCGAAGAGATTGTCCAGCTTGACCATCTCCCCATCTTCTCCCTTGAGGAAGCCTTCCCTCCCGTGAGCCATGAGTACCACGAAGGCACAACTGATGGGATCTTCCCGGGAATCGATGGCCTGCTGGAATTTTTCCAGCTCTTCCTGGAATTGCTGGAGTGAGAGGAAGAACCAGACTCAGCTGGGTCCTCATAGCCCACACATCCGACCTAGTACCTCTCCCCCAACCAGGCCTGGAGTAGGCACCCCAATACCTGGGCAGTGGGGTCTCTTTTCATGGTGCTTTCGAATCTCAGCTGCCGAAACATGTATTCCAGAGCATCCAGGTCTTCTTCGAAACCTTCCCGGGCTTTGGTGACACACAGTGTTAGGGCCAGGCGGGCACCTGACATATCATATTTCTCCTGGGCCAAGAGATGACAAAAATCAGCATGGGGAGGTTCGAGGAGAAGCAGATGTAGTCAAAAGACGCATGCAGGCTGGGTGTGGTGGCTTATGCCTGTGATCCCAGCACTTTGGGAGGCTGAGGTGGGAGGATTGCTTGAGCCCAGGAGTTCAAGACCAGCCTGGGCAACATAGTGAGACTCTGTCTCTACAAAAAAATGAAAAAATTAGCTGGGTGTGCTGCTGTGCGCCTGTGGTCCCAGCTGTCTTGGAGGCTGAAGTGGGATGATTGCTGGAGCCTGGAAGGTTGAGGCTGCAGTGAGCCATGATCTTGCCACTGCATTCTAGCCTGGGCAACAAGTGAGACCCTGTCTCAAAAACGAACAAACAAAACAAGAGAGGCTTGGACTTAGGGTTGCCAGGTATAATACAAAATGCTCAGGTGCATTTAAATTTCAAATAAAAACCAAGTACCTTTTTAGTATAAGTATGTCCCAAATATTGCATGGGATATACTTATACTACACAATTATTTGTTGTTGATGTGAAATTCAAATTGAATTGGGTATCCTTTATTTTTAGTTCCCAAATACAGCAACCCAACCTGGGGTCCAGCTCTGTTCTAGCTTGATACAAACTTGGGGGAAGTCAACTGCCCCCATCTGAGCCTCAGTTTCCAAATACAGACGATGAGTGTGTGTGTGATTTTGAAGATCCCTCCCAGTTGTCATATTTTGTGGCTTTGCAAGTCTCCTCATCCTCCCCAAGAGTGTTCTGAGCATTCCTCTATTACTTCCTCACTTGCAGAGGTCTCAGAGTTTCGGAAGCCAATACTGAGATCCCATCTGAGGAAGAAGAATATTGGGGGTCAACATTTCTTTTCAGAACAGAAGCAGGGTACTGAGGACCACAGTGATAAGAACTTCATCTTTTAAAACATCAACATAAGCACTTTGGGAGGCCAAGGTGGGCGGATCATGAGGTCAGGAGATCAAGACCATCCTGGCTAACACTGTGAAACCACGTCTCTACTAAAAACACAAAAAGTTAGCTGGGCATGGTGGTGGGCGCCTGTAGTCCCAGCTACTCGGGAGGCTGAGGCAGGAGAATGGTGTGAACCCGGGAGGCAGAGCTTGCAATGAGCCAAGATGTGCCAGTGCACTCCAGCCTGGGCGACACAGCGAGACTCCGTCACAAAAAAAAAAAAAAAAAAAAAAAAAAAAAAAAATCAACATAAAATTGTATATTGCAGGACTTCTCAGAACCTTTAATGTGTTGAGAAGAACTTGATCTTTGGCAACAGATGTAGCTGTGTTTGACTGCCCCCAGCCCCCAACCCAACTTGGGTTCCATCTCTGAGTCCTTTTTTGCTGTTTGATTAACTACAAAGTACCTCCTACCTCTGAGTTCAAGTCAGAATTTTTCCACTCCCTCCACTCTTTCCAAAACATTAAGATCCTCACCTTCCTTCTCCTCGTATGATCACCCTCCCCTCAACCTGCATCCAGCCTACCTCCTCCGAAGACCGCAGATTGCTCATTTCTCCTTTGGTTGTGAGCCCCAGCTCTCAGCACCGTTGTCTGATCCTGGAGGTCAAGACAAGATAGGTTAAAGGTTTCTAAAGGGAGGTCGAAGGGCTCAGGGGACAAACTCTTATGCATCTGGATTTTTGAGACCAAATAGCACTCCAGTGTTGGAGATATCGTCTATGGACAGATCTGGGCAATAGATGATAATCCATGAAGTAGTAATATATCGCCCCTAGAACGACAATTTCATGGTGTCTTTCATTTCTGGATGTCTTCTTCAGGACTGCTGGGCCTACCCCACAATCCCACCCCCCGAACCCACCAGAAAACTTCCTATGTCTCCCTTGGGTCATTCACCAGCTTGTGATGGACCGAACTTCCCCCTGAAATCACTGGAATGAGGAGCAGGGCAAGTGGCCCTTGTGTTTCCCTCTTCTACCCAGGAGATGACGGGCTGGGGAAACCATCTCAAGGAGATGCCTTGGAGGAGCATTTAAAAGGAGAATGTCATCAAAGTGGGGAATGCAACTTTGATATTATCTCACTGGGTCTCCAATATGAAGGGGTCAGTCCACCTCCCTCGCTCTTCCTTGAGTCTGAATGTCTTTCCCCGTTCTCTATTCTCATCTCCGAGTCCTGTTCTGTTCTCTGGCTGCACAGACAGACTTTTGTCATACTCTTGGCATTTCCCCATCTCTTTGCCTTTTCCTACACTTTCTCCTCAGTAGGGAATGCTTTTTTTGTCTTTTCTTTCTTTCTTTTTTTTTTTTTTTTTTGAGACAGAGTCTCGCTCTGCCACTGGGGCTGGAGTGCAGTGGCCGGATCTCAGCTCACTGCAAGCTCTGCCTCTCGGGTTTACGCCATTCTCCTGCCTCAGCCTCCCGAGTAGCTGGGACTACAGGCGCCCGCCACCTCGCCCGGCTAGTTTTTTGTATTTTTAGTAGAGACGGGGTTTCACTGTGTTAGCCAGGATGGTCTCGATCTCCTGACCTCGTGATCCGCCCGTCTCAGCCTCCCAAAGTGCTGGGATTACAGGCTTGAGCCACTGCTCCCGGCCTCTTTTTTTTTTTTTGAGACAGAGTCTCTGTCACCCAGGCTGGAGTGTAGTGGCATGGTCTCGCCTCACTGCAATCTCTGCCTCCAGGGTTCAAGCAATTCTCCTACCTCAGCCTCCTGAGTAGCTGGGACTACAGGCACGCACCACCACGCCTGGCTAATTTTTTTTTTTTTTTTGAGACAGAGTCTTGCTCTGCCGCCCAGGCTGGAGTGCAGTGGTGCCATCTCAGCTCACTGCAAGCTCCACCTCCCAGGTTCACGCCATTCTCCTGCCTCAGCCTCCCGAGTCACTGGGACTACAGGCGCCTGTCACCACGCCCGGCTATTTTTTTTTTTTTTGTATTTTTAGTAGAGACGGGGTTTCACCATGTTATGCCTGGCTAATTTTTTGTGTTTTTAGTAGAGATGGGGTTTCACTGTGTTAGCCAGCATGATCTTGATATCCTGACCTCGTGATCTGCCCACTTCAGCCTCCCAAAGTGCTGGGATTACAGGCGTGAGCCACCGCACCCGGCCGGGAATGCTTTTTTTTTTTTCCTATCAAGATCCTTCTTTGACAATTTGGGTGGCATAATATCTGCTATGCCTTCCCCCATCACCCATCCACTCATCTATCTTTTTATCCATCTGTCTATCCAGTCACCCATCAATTCATTCATCTATCCATCTACCATCTGTCCATTAATTCATCCTCTATCCATCCATTCACCCACTCACCCAGCCATCTATTCAACCATCTGTCCATCTACTTACCTATTAATCAGTCATCCCATCCACCCATCCTTCCATCCGCACATCTATCTAGTCATCCATCAATCCAATGTTACATCCATCAATTTATTCATCAACCCATCCACCAGTTTATCTTTCCACTTACCTATCTATCCACTCATCCATCCATCCATCCACCCACTCACACATCTATTCATCCATCTGTCCATCTACCCGTCTATTAATCAGTTATCCCATCTACCCATTCATTCTTCCATCAACCCATATATCTACCCATCCATCTATCCATCTATCTGTCCATCCACTTACCCATCCAACCACCCACTCATTCATCCATCCATCCATCCATCCATCCATCCATCCATCCATCCATCCATAATCTCTCTCTGTCTTCAGTCCCTCCATCTATTCTGTCTTCCACCCATCCCATCCATTCACTTATCCATCCACCCACCCACTCATTCATTCATCCATCCATCCATTTATCCATTATCTCTCTTTCTTCCATCCCTCCATCTATTCTATCTTCCACCCATCCCTCCATCTAGCCCTCCCTTTATCCATTCCTTCATCCATAATCTCTTATCTTCCATCTATCCATCCACCTGTTTACTTACGCATCCACCCACCCACCCACTCATCCATCCATCCATCCATCCATCCACCCACCCACCCACCTACCCAGCAAATATTTTCTGGGTATCTATTATGTGTTATGCACTTAGAATCCATTAAGTAAGACAGACATGCTCCCCGACCTTCTGTCCTTCTAGTCTGTGACAGAAATGAGTATTAAATATCTCTCTCTGTCACACACACAGAGCAAGTGCTGTGACGAAAGAGGAACCAAAGATTGTGAGGGAGGAAGTGGAAGAAGCATAGCCCTGGAGCCAGACAAATCAGAACCAAATCCTGCCTCAGTCCCTTCCCAGCTGTGTGCCCTTCGGCATCTCACTCTCCTCTCTGAGACTCGATTTTCCCATCCGCAAAGGACCTGGGGAGAGCTCCAGGTGCGTAACAGCAGTGGCAACCCAGGTAAATTTTATGATCCCTCTTGACCTCCTGGAACTTTCCTCTTCCTTCTCTGTACTCTCCCAGCTCTGCTTGTTCCTACTTGAATTACAGCAGTGTTTTTGGTTCTTACTCTCATGGCTGAACTGGCAGCTCAGCTTTCAGGACTGAAAGCCCGACTTCATTGATCTGTCTCCATCACGGCTAAACAGTGCGGCAGGGAGCACAGAGGTGGTATTGGAGATAATTTGCTGAGTAAACAAAGAAGAAAGAGATGAACAGATGAAAGAAAGAGTGGATGAATGGAAATTTCTTCCGTTCTGCCAAAACTGGCCAGAGTGTTAATTCATGAAGGGAGAGGGAGCGTATGTGTGTATGTGTATGTATGTGTGTGTGTGAGAGAGAGAGAGAGCGAGAGAGAGAGGCTAATATCCACCAAATCACTTACCGACTCTAGAGGCAGCTGTTCCTCAAGGCGAAGTTCAAGCTCGCTACTCTGCTAGTTGCCAGTACAGAGCTGGGCACCGAGGAGGAGTCAGGCCCACGTGCTAATCTTGGAGAAGGGGCTGACAGTGTGGAATCTCCCGGGGTTTCTCCTGAGAGGCCTGGTCTATGAATTGGGTGGCACAATCATCTGGCCCTTTATTGCCAGTGAGTTTTCTATCACCCAAGAAACCTCAGGACACACCCTTGGCACAGCTGTGGTGTGGAAATGGAGCCACCGCCAATGGGATGAGTGATCACAAGGCTGAGTGGACTCCCTCTGGCAAAGGTGGCCTAGGCAGAGCGTCTAAATTATCCAGAGGTCTGTGCCAGCCCAACCGCAACCTCTCCCAACCCCCATCTCATAGCCAGCTCATCTGGTTATTATCATCATCACTGTGCCTAGTTTATTCATTTCACCTTCCACTGTGTAGATAACACCGTCTTCACTTACTTATTATCTCATGGAGTCTTCAAGAGTCTGGAGAGATCAGTATTGTTGTTCCTATTTTGCACATGGGGAAACTGAGGCTCATAGAGGTGAAATGACTGCTCAAAGATCAGTAATTGGCACAGTTGGCATTCAAACCTATAAGGGGTGAGGTGTGGTGGCTCACGTCTGTAGTCCCAGCTCTTTGGGAGGCCAAGGCAGGAGGATCACTTGAGGTGAGGGATTTGAGACCAGCCGGGGCGTAGTGAGACCCTATCACTAAAAAAATAAAAAAATAAAAAGACGGCATGCACCTATAGTCCTAGCTACTCAGGAGGCTGAGGTAGGAGGCTAGCTTGATCCTAGGAGTTTGAGGCTGCAGCGAGCTAAGATTGTGCCTCTGCACTCCAGCCTCAGTGACAGAGCGAGACTCTATCTTAAATATAAAAACAAACAAGCCCTAAAAGGTTCTTGCCCAGTTGCCTTAACTGATGCATCACGTTGATTCCTCTTTTCCCCCTCCTCTATTGTTTTTCAGTCATTTTATTTAATTTTATTTTACTTATGTTAACAGTGAAACCAAAGGCGAACCTGATTAAGCCCTCCAAACTTAATCTACCTTGCTTTTAATTGCTTGCGTGCTTTTAATTGCTTACTTTTAATTGCTTACTTGTAGTTGATCCTAAAAGCACAAGTCACGTAGTCAAATAATGCATAACTAAACTCCCACTAGCTTCCTTACAGATAACATCTCTGACCGTGGGTCACTATAGTAATGGGTGCTTAAAAAGTTATTTTTCGGGAACTAGGTAGGAGGTAGCTCTTGTTTAGTTTAAGCCAGTGGAGATCACTGACCCTTCGTCTGGACCTGTGTGAGTAGCAGACATCAGAGGGCTGTAAACTCCACCCTCAGATCATGCTAAATGCTATTTTCTGCACAAATGTCCTATCTAAAGCCATGTAGCTCAACCATGCTTGCTCAGAAATCCTGATTACCTCGCCTTCCCTACCTGCCAGTCACGTTTCTCCGTACTTTAGACCACCCTGTTTTCTATTCCGTAAGTACCCTCAAACCCTATTTTTGGGGAGGAGAATTTGAGACCTGTTTTCCCACCTCCTCGATTAATTGCCTCATGATGAACTCTTTCTCTTCTGCACAATCCGTCATTACAGTGATTGGCTTGCTGCACAGAGGCAGAACAAACTTAGTTCGATAGCAACAGCTTAAATGAGATATAATTTACATATTTACATATTATAATTTACATATTAAGATATAATTTACATATCATACAACTCACCCACCTAAAGTGTCCAATCCAGTGGGGTTTTAGTATATTCACAGTGATGCAGCCATTGCCACAGTTCATTTTGGAACATTTTGTTTTTTCTTTTTTTGGAGACAAGATCTTGATCTGTCACCCAGGCTGGAGTGCAGTGGAGCAATCACAGCTCACTGCAGCTTAAAACTCCTGGCCTCATGCGATCCTCCTGCCTCAGCCTCCTGGGCAGCTGGGACTACAGGTGTGCGCCACCATGCCTGGTTAGTTTTTTCCTTAAGATTTTTTGTAGAGACAAAGTCTTGCTATGTTGCCCAGGCTGGTCTCGAACTTCTGGCCTCAAGGGATCCTCCCCACTTGGCCTCCCAAAGTGTGGGATTATAGGCGTGAGCCACCACACCTGGCTCATTTTAGAACATGTTTATCACCCAGTACCCTTTAGCTATCACTCCCAATCTCTCCATACATCCTAGCCTTAGGCAACCACTAGCTGACTTTCTGTCTCTGTAGGTTTCCCTGTTCTGGATATTTCACAGAAATAGAATCATACGCTATGTGATTTTTGTGTCCGGCTTCTTTCATTCAGCATGATATTTTCAAGAACAGTATTGGGGGGATGTTGGTTTGTTGTCTCATGTTTCATTTTGTTTTGGTTTTTAGAGAGCCAAGTGTTAGATATCTTTCAGCAAACCATTGCAGACACTCCCATTCCAAGTCCTTCCCTTAAGATCCAACCTTCTTTTTTTATTTATTTTTTTTATTTTGATACTGAGTCTCGCTCTGTCGCCCAAGCTGGAGTGCGGTGGCTGGATCTCAGCTCACTGCAAGGTCCGCCTCCCGGGTTTATGCCATTCTCCTGCCTCATCCTCCAAAGTAGCTGGGACTACAGGCACCCGCCACCTCGCCTGGCTAATTTTTTGTATTTTTAGTAGAGACGGGGTTTCACCTAGTTAGCCAGGATCTCGATCTCCTGACCTCGTGATCCACCCGCCTTGGCCTCCCAAAGTGCTGGGATTACAGGCTTGAGCCACCACGCCCGGCCAAGATCCAACCTTCTTAGCTGACCAGACCCTATAAAGCAATGAGATTTCAAGGAGGAAGAAGATAGCATCCACATTGTAGCACATATTAGTACTCCATTCCTTTTCCTGGCTGAATAATAGTCCATTGTACAGATATACCTCATTTCGTTTATTTATTCATCCGTGGAGGGACATCTGTGTTGTTTTAGGCTTTTGGCTCTTTGAAGGATGCTGTTATACATATTTACGCACAAGTTTTGTGTGGATTTTTTTTCTTTTTTGGGATAGTGTCTCACTAAGTTGCCCACGCTGGAGTGCAATGACATGATCTCCACTCACTGCAACCTTTGCTTCCCAGACTCAGGCAATTCTCCAGCCTCAGCCTCCCCAGTAGCTGGGACTACAGGCGTGCACCACCATGCCTGGCTAATTTTTTGTGTGTTTTTTGTAGAAACGGGATTTTGCCATGTTGCCCAGGCTGGTCTTAAACTCCTGAGCTCAAAACGATCCACCTGCCTGGGCCTCCCAAAGTGCTGGGATTACAGGCATGAGCCACCATGCTTAGCCTGATGCGGGTTTTAATTCCATTCCTAGTAGTGCAATTTTCAAGCAATACAGTTTTTTTTTTTTTTTTTTTTTTAGCAAAACTGGCCCATTCTCATCCCTCCAATTCTTCCCTTTGCTTCCAGGTAACCCAGGCACAAGCCTGAGCAATTTCCCTTCAGTTCCTATTTCTGCATTGACTTAGACATATTCGCAGTGTTAGTTACATAGGTGGGTTCATTCTACAAAATTGTCCTGTTACTTGCCTGGTTCACCGAATTATAGGTCTGGGTCATCTTTCCATGTTAGCACATATGGAACAAACTCAATTTTTTGTGTTCTTTAAACAACTATTGAGAATAACCTATGTGAAGAAAAGTGCATGACTCTTTTTTTTTTTTTTTTGAAATGGAGTCTCACTCTGTCACCCAGGCTAGAGTGCAGTGGCACGATCTTGGTTCACTGCAACCTCCACCTCCCTGTTTCAAGCGATTCTCCTGCTTCAGCCTCCTGAGTAGCTGGGATTACAGGCACGCACCACCGCACCTGGCTAATTTTTGTATTTTTAGTAGAGACGGGGTTTCACCATGTTGGTCAGGCTGGTCTCAAACTCCTGACCTCGTGATCCGTCCCCCTCGGCCTTCCAAAGTGCTGGGATTACAGGCATGAGCCACCGCGCCCATCCTAGTGCACAACTCTTAAATGTGCAGCTTGATAATTTGTTTCAAAGTGAACATACCCATGTGACTGACAATTCAATGGAGTCATTCAATCAATTCTGCAATGGCTTAAAAGGTACACACTTTTCACTAAAAGAGAAACAAAACCCAGGGAAACACCAAATCAAACTGGACATAACATCCTACTCTTACCCCATGACAAAATTTTAGCTAAAGCATGCTTTTGCTGTCTTCTTCCTCCTTGAAATCTCATTGTTTCACAGGGTCTGGTCAGTTAAGAAGGTTGGATTTTAGGAGAATCAATCGGGACTCGAAGTGTTTGCAATGATGTGTTGGAAGATGCCTGACACTTGACTCTGTAAAAACAAGACAAAATGAAGCCAAAAAACCACAACAAACCAACATCCCCCAACACTATGCAACCATAAAAAGAATGGAATCCTGTCATTTGTGGTAACATGGATGGAACTGGAGGACATTATGTTAGGTGAAATAAGCTATCAACAGAAAGTTAAACAGCACATGTTCTCATTCATATGTGGAAGCCAAAAAAGTAAAGAGTTGATTTTGTAAAAGCAAAAAGTGGAACAGAGGATGTTAAAGGCTGGGAAAGGTAGGGGGAAGAGAGGATAGGGAGAAATTTGTTAAAGGATATAAAATCACAGCTAGTGCTATTCACAACAGGAAAAACATGGAATCAACCTAGGTGCCCATCAACAGTGGATTGGATAAAGAAACGTGTTACGTGTATACACCATGGAATACTATGCAGCCATAGAAAATAAAATCATGGCCAGGTGCATGGCTCACGCCTGTAATCCCAGAAATTTGGGAGACCAAGGTGGGTGGATCTCCTGAGGTCAGGAGTTTGACAACAGCCTGGCCAACATGGTGAAACCCCAGCTCTACTGAAAATACAACAATTAGCCAGGCGTGGCGGTGCATGCCTGTAATTCCAGCTACTGGGGAGACTGAGGCAGGAGAATTGCTTGAACCCGGGAGGTGGAGGTTACAGTGAGGTGAGACTGGCTCAGCCTGGGTGACAGAGAAACACTCTGCCTCAAAAAAAAAAAAAAAAAAAAGAAAAGGAAAGAAAACAACAAAATCATGTCTTTTGCAGCAACATGGATGCAGCTGGAGGCCATTATCCTAAGCAAATTAATGCAGGAACAGAAAAGCAAACACCACATGTTTTCTCTTATAAGTGAGAGTGAAACATTGACTACTCGTGGACATAAAGATGCAAACAATAGACACTGGTGACTACTAGAGGGAGGGGGCAGGAAAGGGGGTGAGGGTTGAAAAACTACCTACTGTGTCCTGTGCTCGCTACTTGAGTGGTGGGATCATTCATACAGCAAACCTCAGCATCATGTAGTACAGCCACTGATATGGTCTGGTTCTGTGTCCCTACTCAAATCTCATCTTGAATTGTAATCCGAATTGTAATCCCCAGGTATTGGGGGAGGGACCTCGTGGGAGATGATTGGATCATGGGGGCAGTTGTCCCATGCTGTTCTCGTTACAGTGAGTGAGTTGTTATGAAATCTGATGTTTCTTTTTTTTGAGATGGAGTCTCACTGTGTCTCCCAGGCTGGAGTGCAGTGGCACAATCTCGGCTCACTGCAAGCTCCGCTTCCCAGGTTCACACCATTCTCCTGCTTCAGCTTCCCGAGTAGTTGGGACCACAGGCTCCCGCCACCACACCCGGCTAATTGTTTGTATTTTTTAGTAGAGATGGGGTTTCACCGTGTTAGCCAGGATGGTCTTGATCTCCTGACCTCGTGATCAGCCCACCTCGGCCTCCCAAAGTGCTGGGATTACAGACGTGAGTCACTGTGCCTGGCCGAAATCTGATGGTTTGATAAGGGGCTTTTCCCACTTTGCTCTGCACTTCTCTCTCCTGCTACCATGTAAGACGTGCTTCTTCCCCACCTGCCATGATTGTAAGTTTCCTGAGGCCTCCCCAGCCATGCAGAACTGTGAGTCAATTAAACCTCTTTCCTTTGTAAGTTACCCAATCTTGGGTATTTCTTTATAGAGTGTAAAAATGAACTAATAAACTCATTTAACAAATATGCACATGTACCACCGAATTTAAAATAAAAATTGAAAAAAAAAGATAAAGGTAACTTCAAAATGGTAGAAACATTTTATGGCATTTTTACTTGCCTTTGTCCCCCGCCCTACCTCCCTGCCAAAAAATACAGCTAGGTAGAAAGAATAAGTTCTAGTGTCCTATAGCACTGTAGGGTAACTACAGTAAACAATAATATATTACACAGTTTCAAACAGCTAGAAGGAGGATATTGCATGCTCCCAACACAAAGAAATGATAAGTGTTTGAGATGATGGACATGTCAATTACCCTGATCTGATTACTGTATGTCATATGCCTCAAAACATCACTATGTACTCCATGAATGTGTACAATTATTATGTGTCAATTAAAACAAAGAGGATGGCAGGGCGTGGTGGCACACATCTGTAATCCCAGCACTTTGGAAGGCCAAGGCGGGCGGATCATTGGAGGTCAGGAGACCGACACCAGCCTGACCAACATGGTGAAACCCCATCTCTACTAAAAATACAAAAATGTGCCAGGTGTGGGGGTGGGCATCTGTAATCCCAGCTAATCGGGAAGCTGAGGCAGGAGAATTGCTTGAACCTGGGAGGCAGAGGTTGCAGTGAGCTGAGATTGCACCACTGCACTCCAGCCTGGACGACGAAAGCAAAATTCCGTTCAAAAAAAAAAAAAAAAAGCAAAACAAAAAAACCTCCCAAACAATAAAAAGCAAAAAATGTCCTCGTTTGTAATGTTTGCCAATTTCCACGGTGTATATACTCTTGCTGTAGCTGATTTCAAGTTACAAACATGGCATCACTGAACGCAGAGTTGGGAAGAACTAGCCTTGGATTAGCCCAGGATTGAAAGGGCATTTCTGAGGCAGCCCCCGCCCCTATGTGGAGGCAGGTGGGTTTAGACTGCCCAGTTCTTGGGTTGAAGGCTGTGCTTGAGTGTTTCGTTTGGAACCAGGCTCACAGTGAGAGCCCAAGAAGGAAGAACTGGGTGGGTGAGTGTACTGGGATGTCCAGTTGTCTCCTGAAATGGAGGTTGGCAGAGATGGTTCCTTATGAATTTCTCCTCAGTCCAGTGATGATGAAATGTCAGGAAATCCTGGCTCCTCTGATGAGACACATATTTACACAGTATCAGTATGTGAGAGAATGCGTCACCATGGGCTGGAGTACCTGTGAGTTAACTAAGTAATTAAATTTATTAATTATATTCATCAGAGTTATCTGGTCCAAGAAGGGCAACCTGGTGTAAGGACTCCGTGGAGGAATGCATGCCTCCATGCATACATTGACTCCCAAAGTGGTTACAGGGTTACGAGTTGGCTTCACGGAGGAGGTATATGTCGCCTGAGACTTGAGGAATGAGTAGGTGCTTTTCTGGTGGGCATATGGGAGAGGTGGCCAATGCAGAGGGGTCCCAACATGGGGAAATAGCAGAGGTGAATGAGTGAGCTTGGTGGGTGCAAGACACCATGTCTGCCTCAGTGTGGCCAGAGAATAAAGTGTAAGAGACAGTGGTGGTGAGAGTTAGTCCAAGTGGTGAGAGGTGAGTTCAGGTGATGGGAGATGAGTGTAGGTGGTGAGAAGTGAGTCCAGGTGGTGAGAGGTGAGTCCAGGTGAAAGGTGAGTCCAGATGGTGAGCTATGAGTCCAGGTGGTGAGAGATGAGTCCAGGTGGTGAGAGATGAGTTTAGGTGGTGAGAGATGAGTCCAGGTGGTGAGAGATGAGTCCAGGTGGTGAGAGATGAGTTTAGGTGGTGAGAGATGAGTCCAGGTGGTGAGAGATGAGTCTAGGTGGTGAGAGATGAGTTTAGGTGGTGAGAGATGAGTCCAGGTGGTGAGAGATGAGTCCAGGTGGTGAGAGATGAGTCTAGGTGGTGAGAGAAGAGTCTAGGTGGTGAGAGATGAGTCTAGGTGGTGAGAGATGAGTCCAGGTGGTGAGAGATGAGTCCAGGTGGTGAGAGATGAGTCCAGATGGTGAGAGATGAGTCCAGGTGGTGAGAGATGAGTCCAGGTGGTGAGAGATGAGTCCAGATGGTGAGAGGTGAGTCCAGATGGTGAGAGATGAGTCCAGGTGGTGAGAGATGAGTCCAGGTGGTGAGCTATGAGTCCAGGTGGTGAGAGATGAGTCCAGGTGGTGAGAGATGAGTCCAGGTGGTGAGAGATGAGTCCAGATGGTGAGCTATGAGTCCAGGTGGTGAGAGATGAGTCCAGGTGGTGAGAGATGAGTCCAGGTGGTGAGAGATGAGTCCAGATGGTGAGAGATGAGTCCAGGTGGTGAGAGATGAGTCTAGGTGGTGAGAGATGAGTCCAGGTGGTGAGAGATGAGTCCAGGTGGTGAGAGATGAGTCCAGGTGGTGAGAGGTGAGTCCAGGTGGTGAGAGGTGAGTCCAGGTGGTGAGAGAAGAGTTTAGGTGGTGAGAGAAGAGTTTAGGTGGTGAGAGGTGAGTCCAGGTGGTGAGAGGTGAGTCCAGTTGGTGAGAGGTGAGTCCAGGTGGATGAGTCCAGGTAGTGAGAGATGAATCCAGGTGGTGAGAGATGAGTCCAGTGGAGAGGTGAGTCCAGTTGGTGAGAGGTGAATCTAGTTGGTGAGATGTGAGTCCAGGCGGTGAGAGGTGAGTCCAGGTGGTGAGTCCAGGCGGTGAGAGGTGAGTCCAGGTGGTGAGTCCAGGCGGTGAGAGGTGAGTCCAGGTGGTGAGTCCAGGTGGTGAGAGGTGAGTCCAGGTGGTGAGTCCAGGTGGTGAGAGATGAGTTCAGATGGTGAGAGGTGAGTCCAGGTGGTGAGAGATGAGTTCAGATGGTGAGAGGTGAGTCTAGTTGAGATGTGAGTCCAGGTGGTGAGAGATGAGTTCAGATGGTGAGAGGTGAGTCCAGGTGGTGAGAGGTGAGTCCAGGTGGTGAGAGATGAGTTTAGGTGGTGAGAGATGAGTCCAGGTGGTGAGAGATGAGTCCAGGTGGTGAGAGATGAGTTTAGGTGGTGAGAGATGAGTCCAGGTGGTGAGAGATGAGTCTAGGTGGTGAGAGATGAGTCCAGGTGGTGAGAGATGAGTCCAGGTGGTGAGAGATGAGTTTAGGTTGTGAGAGATGAGTCCAGGTGGTGAGAGATGAGTCTAGGTGGTGAGAGATGAGTCTAGGTGGTGAGAGATGAGTCCAGGTGGTGAGAGATGAGTCTAGGTGGTGAGAGATGAGTCTAGGTGGTGAGAGAAGAGTTTAGGTGGTGAGAGATGAGTCCAGGTGGTGAGAGATGAGTCCAGGTGGTGAGAGATGAGTCTAGGTGGTGAGAGATGAGTCTAGGTGGTGAGAGAAGAGTCTAGGTGGTGAGAGATGAGTCTAGGTGGTGAGAGATGAGTCCAGGTGGTGAGAGATGAGTCCAGGTGGTGAGAGATGAGTCCAGATGGTGAGAGATGAGTCCAGGTGGTGAGAGATGAGTCCAGATGGTGAGAGATGAGTCCAGATGGTGAGAGGTGAGTCCAGGTGGTGAGAGATGAGTCCAGGTGGTGAGAGATGAGTCCAGATGGTGAGCTATGAGTCCAGGTGGTGAGAGATGAGTCCAGGTGGTGAGAGATGAGTCTAGGTGGTGAGAGATGAGTTTAGGTGGTGAGAGGTGAGTCCAGGTGGTGAGAGGTGAGTCCAGGTGGTGAGAGGTGAGTCCAGGTGGTGAGAGGTGAGTCCAGGTGGTGAGAGAAGAGTTTAGGTGGTGAGAGAAGAGTTTAGGTGGTGAGAGAAGAGTTTAGGTGGTGAGAGGTGAGTCCAGGTGGTGAGAGGTGAGTCCAGTTGGTGAGAGGTGAGTCCGGGTGGATGAGTCCAGGTAGTGAGAGATGAATCCAGGTGGTGAGAGATGAGTCCAGTGGAGAGGTGAGTCCAGTTGGTGAGAGGTGAATCTAGTTGGTGAGATGTGAGTCCAGGCGGTGAGAGGTGAGTCCAGGTGGTGAGTCCAGGCGGTGAGAGGTGAGTCCAGGTGGTGAGTCCAGGCGGTGAGAGGTGAGTCCAGGTGGTGAGTCCAGGTGGTGAGAGGTGAGTCCAGGTGGTGAGAGGTGAGTCCAGGTGGTGAGTCCAGGTGGTGAGAGATGAGTTCAGATGGTGAGAGGTGAGTCCAGGTGGTGAGAGATGAGTTCAGATGGTGAGAGGTGAGTCTAGTTGAGATGTGAGTCCAGGTGGTGAGAGATGAGTTTAGGTGGTAAGAGGTGAGTCCAGGCAGTGAGAGGTGAGTCCAGGTGGTGAGAGATGAGTCCAGGTGGGTGAGTCCAGGTGGTGAGAGATGAGTTCAGATGGTGAGAGGTGAGTCCAGGTGGTGAGAGGTGAGTCCAGGTGGTGAGAGATGAGTTCAGATGGTGAGAGGTGAGTCTAGTTGAGATGTGAGTCCAGGTGGTGAGAGATGAGTTCAGATGGTGAGAGGTGAGTCCAGGGGGTGAGAGGTGAGTCCAGATGGTGAGAGATGAGTCCAGGTGGTGAGAGATGAGTCCAGATGGTGAGCTATGAGTCCAGGTGGTGAGAGATGAGTCCAGATGGTGAGAGATGAGTCCAGGTGGTGAGAGATGAGTCCAGATGGTGAGAGATGAGTCCAGATGGTGAGCTATGAGTCCAGGTGGTGAGAGATGAGTCCAGATGGTGAGAGATGAGTCCAGGTGGTGAGAGATGAGTCCAGATGGTGAGAGATGAGTCCAGATGGTGAGAGATGAGTCCAGGTGGTGAGCTATGAGTCCAGGTGGGGAGAGATGAGTCCAGGTGGTGAGAGATGAGTCTAGGTGGTGAGAGATGAGTTTAGGTGGTGAGAGATGAGTTTAGGTGGTGAGAGGTGAGTCCAGGTGGTGAGAGGTGAGTCCAGGTGGTGAGAGGTGAGTCCAGGTGGTGAGAGAAGAGTTTAGGTGGTGAGAGAAGAGTTTAGGTGGTGAGAGAAGAGTTTAGGTGGTGAGAGGTGAGTCCAGGTGGTGAGAGGTGAGTCCAGGTGGTGAGAGGTGAGTCCAGTTGGTGAGAGGTGAGTCCGGGTGGATGAGTCCAGGTAGTGAGAGATGAATCCAGGTGGTGAGAGATGAGTCCAGTGGAGAGGTGAGTCCAGTTGGTGAGAGGTGAATCTAGTTGGTGAGATGTGAGTCCAGGCGGTGAGAGGTGAGTCCAGGTGGTGAGTCCAGGCGGTGAGAGGTGAGTCCAGGTGGTGAGTCCAGGTGGTGAGAGGTGAGTCCAGGTGGTGAGAGGTGAGTCCAGGTGGTGAGTCCAGGTGGTGAGAGATGAGTTCAGATGGTGAGAGGTGAGTCCAGGTGGTGAGAGATGAGTTCAGATGGTGAGAGGTGAGTCTAGTTGAGATGTGAGTCCAGGTGGTGAGAGATGAGTTCAGATGGTGAGAGGTGAGTCCAGGTGGTGAGAGATGAGTTTAGGTGGTAAGAGGTGAGTCCAGGCGGTGAGAGGTGAGTCCAGGTGGTGAGAGATGAGTCCAGGTGGGTGAGTCCAGGTGGTGAGAGATGAGTTCAGATGGTGAGAGGTGAGTCCAGGTGGTGAGAGGTGAGTCCAGGTGGTGAGAGATGAGTTCAGATGGTGAGAGGTGAGTCTAGTTGAGATGTGAGTCCAGGTGGTGAGAGATGAGTTCAGATGGTGAGAGGTGAGTCCAGGTGGTGAGAGATGAGTCCAGATGGTGAGAGATGAGTCCAGATGGTGAGAGATGAGTCCAGGTGGTGAGCTATGAGTCCAGGTGGGGAGAGATGAGTCCAGGTGGTGAGAGATGAGTCTAGGTGGTGAGAGATGAGTTTAGGTGGTGAGAGATGAGTTTAGGTGGTGAGAGGTGAGTCCAGGTGGTGAGAGATGAGTCCAGGTGGTGAGAGGTGAGTCCAGGTGGTGAGAGAAGAGTTTAGGTGGTGAGAGAAGAGTTTAGGTGGTGAGAGAAGAGTTTAGGTGGTGAGAGGTGAGTCCAGGTGGTGAGAGGTGAGTCCAGGTGGTGAGAGGTGAGTCCAGTTGGTGAGAGGTGAGTCCGGGTGGATGAGTCCAGGTAGTGAGAGATGAATCCAGGTGGTGAGAGATGAGTCCAGTGGAGAGGTGAGTCCAGTTGGTGAGAGGTGAATCTAGTTGGTGAGATGTGAGTCCAGGCGGTGAGAGGTGAGTCCAGGTGGTGAGTCCAGGCGGTGAGAGGTGAGTCCAGGTGGTGAGTCCAGGTGGTGAGAGGTGAGTCCAGGTGGTGAGAGGTGAGTCCAGGTGGTGAGTCCAGGTGGTGAGAGATGAGTTCAGATGGTGAGAGGTGAGTCCAGGTGGTGAGAGATGAGTTCAGATGGTGAGAGGTGAGTCTAGTTGAGATGTGAGTCCAGGTGGTGAGAGATGAGTTCAGATGGTGAGAGGTGAGTCCAGGTGGTGAGAGATGAGTTTAGGTGGTAAGAGGTGAGTCCAGGCGGTGAGAGGTGAGTCCAGGTGGTGAGAGATGAGTCCAGGTGGGTGAGTCCAGGTGGTGGTGAGAGATGAGTTCAGATGGTGAGAGGTGAGTCCAGGTGGTGAGAGGTGAGTCCAGGTGGTGAGAGATGAGTTCAGATGGTGAGAGGTGAGTCTAGTTGAGATGTGAGTCCAGGTGGTGAGAGATGAGTTCAGATGGTGAGAGGTGAGTCCAGGTGGTGAGAGATGAGTCCAGATGGTGAGAGATGAGTCCAGGTGGTGAGAGATGAGTCCAGGTGGTGAGAGATGAGTCCAGGTGGTGAGAGATGAGTCCAGGTGGTGAGAGATGAGTCCAGGTGGTGAGAGGTGAGTCCAGGTGGTGAGAGAAGAGTTTAGGTGGTGAGAGAAGAGTTTAGGTGGTGAGAGAAGAGTTTAGGTGGTGAGAGGTGAGTCCAGGTGGTGAGAGGTGAGTCCACGTGGATGAGTCCAGGTAGTGAGAGATGAATCCAGGTGGTGAGAGATGAGTCCAGTGGAGAGGTGAGTCCAGTTGGTGAGAGGTGAATCTAGTTGGTGAGATGTGAGTCCAGGCGGTGAGAGGTGAGTCCAGGTGGTGAGTCCAGGCGGTGAGAGGTGAGTCCAGGTGGTGAGTCCAGGCGGTGAGAGGTGAGTCCAGGTGGTGAGTCCAGGTGGTGAGAGGTGAGTCCAGGTGGTGAGAGGTGAGTCCAGGTGGTGAGTCCAGGTGGTGAGAGATGAGTTCAGATGGTGAGAGGTGAGTCTAGTTGAGATGTGAGTCCAGGTGGTGAGAGATGAGTTCAGATGGTGAGAGGTGAGTCCAGGTGGTGAGAGATGAGTTCAGATGGTGAGAGGTGAGTCTAGTTGAGATGTGAGTCCAGGTGGTGAGAGATGAGTTCAGATGGTGAGAGGTGAGTCCAGGTGGTGAGAGATGAGTTTAGGTGGTAAGAGGTGAGTCCAGGCGGTGAGAGATGAGTCCAGGTGGTGAGAGATGAGTCCAGGTGGGTGAGTCCAGGTGGTGAGAGATGAGTTCAGATGGTGAGAGGTGAGTCCAGGTGGTGAGAGGTGAGTCCAGGTGGTGAGAGATGAGTTCAGATGGTGAGAGGTGAGTCTAGTTGAGATGTGAGTCCAGGTGGTGAGAGATGAGTTCAGATGGTGAGAGGTGAGTCCAGGTGGTGAGAGGTGAGTCCAGATGGTGAGAGATGAGTCCAGGTGGTGAGAGATGAGTCCAGATGGTGAGAGATGAGTCCAGGTGGTGAGAGATGAGTCCAGATGGTGAGAGATGAGTCCAGATGGTGAGAGATGAGTCCAGATGGTGAGTTATGAGTCCAGGTGGTGAGAGATGAGTCCAGGTGGTGAGAGATGAGTTCAGATGGTGAGAGGTGAGTCTAGTTGAGATGTGAGTCCAGGTGGTGAGAGATGAGTTCAGATGGTGAGAGGTGAGTCCAGGTGGGTGAGTCCAGGTGGTGAGAGATGAGTCCAGATGGTGAGAGGTGAGTCCAGGTGGTGAGAGATGAGTCCAGATGGTGAGAGGTGAGTCCAGGTGGTGAGAGATGAGTTCAGATGGTGAGAGGTGTGTCTAGTTGAGATGTGAGTCCAGGTGGTGAGAGGTGAGTCCAGGTGGTGAGATGTGAGTTCTGGTGGTGAGAGAGGGAGCCCAGCTGATGAGAAGTGAGTCCAGGTAGATGAGTCCAGGCAGTGAGACCTGGATTCTAGTGGTGAGAGGTGGAAGTCCTAGGCAAAGTGAATAAGTTGGTCCCTGATCCAAATAGACAATGGGGAGCCACTGAGGAATTCAGAGCTGGAGAGTGACACAAGGACTCTTGTTAAAAGATTAATCAGATCTCAAGTAAAACAAAGTTTCTGCAGGAAGCTACTGCTAAACGCTTCATGGACCAGGTGGTTCCCAATTCTCTTGGCTGCCTGCACTTCTCCTGGGCAGTCATGTTGCTCTTATAAAGCTCTTTTGATATTTTCTTTCTCCCAAAGACAGTCAGCCAGTGAGTGTGAGCCATGCATGTTGTGTTTACGCAGCACCCAGCATGACCCATGGAAAATGTTCGGTCAATGTGCATTGGGAGTAAAGGCCTGAAGTTGTCAGAACTGGTGCTTCTGCTCCTTCGCTCTACAGATATAAACTGGAAATAATACCACGTCCTTCCTTAAGAATGCAGTATGAGCCAGGAGTGGTGTAGCCCCAGCTACTTGGGAGGCTGAGGTGGGAGGATTGCTTGAAGCCAGGAGTTTGAGGCTGCAATGAGCTGTGATTGCACCACTGCACTCCAGCCTGGGCAACAGAACAAGATCCTGTTTCTCAAAAAAAAAAAAAAAAAAAAAAAAAAAAAAGAATGTGAAATTTTGTATGCTTTGATCAGATCAATATCTCCCTATACCTGACCCAGCCCCTGGCAACCACCATTCTACCTCTCGGCTTTTATGAGTCGGATTTTTTTAGATCTCATATATAAGTGAGATGATGCAGTATTTGTTTTTCTGTATCTGGATTATTTCACTTACCATAATGTTCTCAAATTTCATCCAGGTGGCAAATGACAGAATTTCCTCCTTTTAAAGGCTGAATAGTATTTGATCTGTAATCCCAGCTATTCCAGTGTGGGTGACAGGCTGGATTTTTTTCTTGTTTTTGTATTTTTATATTTTTAGTAGAGATGGGGTTATTTTTGCGGCTAATTTTTGTATTTTTAGTAGAGACGGGGTTTCACCATGTTTGCCAGACTGGTCATAAACTCCTGACCTCAGGCGATCCGCCTGCTTCAGTCTTATTTTTTAATTTTTTACAAGAGGCAGGGGTCTTGCTATGTTGTTTTTTTTTTTTTTTTTTTTGAGACGGAGTCTTGCTCTGTCACCCAGGCTGGAGTGCGGTGGCCGGATCTCTGCTCACTGCAAGCTCCGCCTCCCGGGTTTACGCCATTCTCCTGCCTCAGCCTCCCGAGTAGCTGGGACTACAGGCGCTCGCCAACTCGCCCGGCTAGTTTTTTGTATTTTTTAGTAGAGACGGGGTTTCACCGTGTTAGCCAGGATGGTCTCGATCTCCTGACCTCATGATCCGCCCGTCTCGGCCTCCCAAAGTGCTGGGATTACAGGCTTGAGCCACCGCGCCCGGCCTGTTGTTATTATTTTTAATTGACACATAATAATTGTATATATTTATGGAGTACAGTGATATTTTGATGCATATAAACAATGTACAGTGATCAAATCAGGGTGATTAGAGTATCCATCATCTCAAACATGTATCATTTCTTTGTGTTGAGGACATTCAAAATCTTCTCCTTTAGCCATTTGAAAATATACAATAAATTATTGTTAACTGTAATCACCCCACAGTGCTTTAGAGCAGTAGAACTTATATGTTTTTGAGACCTAAGATTTGTGCAGCATGGTGACTATAGTTAATAATATTGTATATTTCAAAATTGCTAAAAGAGTAGATTTTCTTTTTTCTTTTTTTTTGAGACAGAGTTTGTCTTGTCACCCAGGCTGGAGTGCAATGGCGCGATCTTGGCTCACTACAACCTCCACCTCTTGGGTTCAAGTGATTCCCCTGCCTCAGTTTCCTAAGTAGCTGGGATTACCTGTGCCCGCCACCACGCCTGACTATATTTTTTCAATTTTTAAACATTAAATTTTTTTGGTGATATCCAGACTTCTAAAAAGAGTGGATTCTAAATATTCTTATTAGAGAAAAAATAAGCAGGAGATGTGATATGTTTATTAGCTTGATTTATTCATTCCATAATATAGACATATGTGAAAACACCACATTGTACCTCATAAATATATACAATTATTATTTGTCAATTAAAATGAAATAAAATACTAGTATTCATTAAAATAAAAGTACTGTTATTCATTCAAAAAAGCAGCAATGGGCCGGGCGCAGTGGCTCACGCCTGTAATCCCAGCACTTTGGGAGGCTGAGGCGGGTGGATCACGAGGTCAGGAGTTTGAGACCAGCCTGGTCAATGTGGTGAAACCACTTCTCTACTAAAAATACAAAAATTAGCCAGGCATGGTGGCACGCACTTGTAGTCCCAGCTACTCCAGAGGCTGGGGCAGAAGAATCCCTTGAACCCGGGAGGTGGAGGTTGCAGTGAGCCGAGATAGTGCCATTGCACTCCAACCTGGGTGACAGAACGAGACTCCGTCTCAAACAAAAAACAAACAACAACAACAACAAGAAAAACCCCAAAAAACAAAAGAGACAAAAACAAAACCAAAAACCAGCAATGGCATCTTAGGCCTGAAAGTCAATGTGGGTGAGGGCTCCCCATCTCCAAGCAGCCCAGATCTCTTGGGTTGTTTTGCAGAAGAGCGAGTGCATATATTTCACTGAACATGCTCATGCTTCCTGGGCATCATTTTCCTAAGAGTTCACAGGCTTGGTGGATATGTTCTGCCTTCACACACCATCAAAGAATGGCCATGTATCTAACTTGTTCACGCTCGCCCCCTGGGCACATCCATGAATTCACCTTTGTAGCCACAGCGCTGTTTCTCTGCCTGGAGTCCGTATTTGCATCTATGTCACCAGCCCGTGCTTCTCTCTGAATCTCAGGTCCTGACCTCCGGGCCCCCCTTTACTTTTGTTGGGAGTTGCAGAAGTGAGAGCTCATCACAGTGATGGAAGGAGGCGGTGTTGCGCAAAGATCTTTGGGAACTTTTCATCATTCTGGCCTTCCTTGGGGGGTAAACAATTCATGGGCCAGCGACAAGATGAGACAGCATCTTGTCAGGCAGGATTTTGTTCTCCACAATCTGGGAAGACATCCAAGCACCCCAGGTGTTCCTTCCCTCCCTGAAAGGATGAAAGTTTTGCAAGGTATTGAGCTAGCGATGCAATGGGGAGCCCAGCTGTGCAGCTGTAATTTCTCAAGCAATCTCCAAGAGAATTCTTGATGTTTTTTTACTTCATCTCATTTTTTTATGTTCCTTCTGGGTGTCTATTGCCATGTGCATTCTCAATTAAAAAATTCAAACACGTTTAGTAGTAGCAGTCACACCAGCAGTAGTAGCTGTTGTTGTAGTAGGATGAAAATCTTGATTGCCTTTGCAACTCTTCTTGCAACTCAGCCCTGTGAAGAAGGGGGATTGATTTATCATCAAGGCAAGGAATGCATATCACCCATGTCACTTTTCAAAACAAAATTTACATACAATATACATGGAAGCTGTCAATCACACAGAATACCTATATTTCGGGTGCGATAGGTATTCTTTTACTGACCTTCACTTATCTGAGTCACAGGATTGAGGGATGCTCCTCATTCACTTAGAGCATTTTTTTTTCTTTTTCATAGACAAGGGGTCTTGCTGTGCTGCCCAGGCTGGTCTCGAACTCCTGGGCTTAAGCGATCCTCCCACCTCAGCCTTTCAAAGAGAGCTGGGATTACAAGAGAGAGGACTTAGAGCATTTTAAGGATAGAAATGCGAATCCCGACAACAACTGTGCAACTGCATGGAGAAAACTGAGGTTTAAGAACAGTTACATAACTTGGCTCCCAAGTATTGCAGCTGGGTTCTGAAGGCAGCTCTCTGGAACTCCCAGGTCTTCTTATTTCCCTTACTTTATGGCCCAAGGATGGGCTCCATGAAAAAGAAATGAAGGAAATGCTTGGCTACTCTCTGTGACCATCCTGAGACGCTCACATGAGTTTGGCAGAATAAATGAGTTAGTCAAAGCTGCTCTGGGGGAACTGAAGCAGGTTTGATAACAAAGGCAGTTCTGTCTCTCTCACCTTAACCTGCATGGCTGCACATCTGCATTCTCTGATGTGGTGCATCTTTTGACCATTTATGTGTTGCTTCTATCCCTACCAAGTTGCTATCGATGTGTGTGTGTGTATGTGTGTGGTGTGAGGGGTGCAGGTGGAAGAGATGCAAATTTAAGTGAGGCATTTTCATTCTGTAGCAAGCAGATAGTTGAACAGCACGATGATAAAAATGTATCCTTTGAAATCAGACTTTCTGGGTTGGATTCATGACCCTAGTGACTCGAATTCCGAGTTATGTAACCTTTTGGTGACTGAGTTTCCTTACCTGTAAAGAAGCGATAGTAATACCCACGTTACTGGCGTGTGGTGAGGGGTTAATATATCTAAAACACTTGGAAGAGTTTCTGTCATCTAGGAAGCATTCTGTTTTACTCCCCAAATACTTACTGACTTCATCCTTTTCTCTCCAACATCCCTTCCTGTGCCGTCGTTGAGATGTCCAATATCTGTGACCTGGGGAGCAGATGTAGACTCCTAATAAATCCCTACTAGCTGGTTGTGTGACCTGGAAAGGCCCCTGCCACACCCCAGGACAACCGCCTCTTTAGTGTCCACAAGGAAGTTGTCTCTGGTTAGCCGGCTGGTGTTTTGGAGGCTGTGTGGTGTGTGCGTTGCAGGTCTTTTTCATGATGAAGGTGGAGGAAAGGAGGTGGCCGTAACCGATACTATCCATGAGCTGGGCCAAGTCTTCAGGGAGGACCTGGTTCACACCCCATGGGATGAGATGACCTAAGAGCAATTAATGATGCCTGTAATCATTGAGGTGTTAGTGAGGCAGGAGATGAAGATAGAGGGATAATTATTGTGTATTAGTACCATGAACAAGCAGAAATGGCAACGGTGGTGACTCTTGCAATGAAGAGTCACAAGCATGTTTCTGTGTTCAAGAAAGGGATGAGGAAAGAGATAGGGAAGAACGACTGAGAGAATCGCAGCAAGTATGTGAAAGGGTGCTTGGGTAGAAGATGATAGCTAGAAGAGGAGCTTCAACAGAATTGGCTGCGCCAGGCCCTTTCTACACAGAACGATGAAATGAAAGTCCACTGTTGTCAACAGTGTATCAACTGATGGGACATTGTGAATCTAAGGGAGTCTATTGATAAGATGTAGAGGCCTTTCTAGAAAGACTGAAAGGCCAGAAGTGGAAAATGTCTATGTGAAATCAGATCCCCCAAAGACTGACCTTGAGAAAGTCTCCTCCTCTCCTTCCCTCCCTCTCTCCCTCCCTCTCCCCATTCCTCCCTTCCTCCCTCCCGCCCTCCCTTCTTTCCTTCCTTTTTTCCTTCCCAAACCCACCACATGCTTTCCTTCCTGCCCCAGGACCATTGCACAGGTTGCGATGCTTTCCTGGCTCTTCGTCCTCACTCTCTCTTTTTTACCTGACTGATGTCCATTCATACTTCAGATGTCAGCTTTAATGTCAGCTTTCTTAGGGACTTTCCTGACCTGCTTTCACTTCCACGGGGGAAGATCTCCTTCATTTTATGCATCAGTCACACCTGGCCCTCTTCCTTTTGATCCTTTTTATTTTAATTTTTTTTTGAGATGGAGTCTTGGTCCGTCGCCCAGGCTGGAGTGCAGTGGTGTGATCTCGGCTCACTGCAGCCTCTGCCTCCCAGGTTCCAGTGATTCTCCCAATTCTGTCTCCTGAGTAGCTGGGACTACAGGCATGCGCCACCATGCCTGGCTAATTTTTGTATTTTTAGTAGAGACAGGGTTTTACCATATTGGCCAGGCTGGTCTCGAACTATTGACCTCATGATTCACCCACCTCGGCCTCCCAAAGTGCTGGGATTACAGGCATGAGCCACCACGCCCAGCCCTCCTTTGATCCTTTTAATGACTCAGGTCAACATTTATCCCCTCTGTTGATGGAGCACTCACTCACTGTGTGCTAGGCGCTAGAGTGAGCACTTTAAGGAACATTATCTCATTTAATTCTGACAGCCCTGCAAGATAAGAATCTTTATTATGACCATTATATATCAGGGAAACTGAGGCACAGAGAGTTTAAATAGTTTGGCCAGGGTCTCTCAGTTAATAATCACCCGCATCACAATTTGAACCGAAAGCTGACTCCAAAATCCACACTGTGCAATACTTCCTGCAGCATAGAGGGAGGAGGGGTGAGGCTGGACAAGTATGCAGGGGCTTCTCAGAGCAAGATGGCTCTGCTTTTCCTAGCCCCTTCTGACACTCAGAACTTATCCTGTAAAACAGGGATCATTGGCCAGGTGAGGTGGCTCATGCCTGTAATCCCAGCACTTTGGGAGGTCGAAGCAGGCAGATCATGAGGTCAGGAGTTCAAGACCAGCCTGACCAACATGGTGAAACCCCGTCTCTACTAAAAATACAAAAATTAGCTGGACGTGGTGGCGCACGCCTGTAGTCCCAGCTACTCAGGAGACCGAGGCAGGAGAATCGCTTGAACCTGGGAGGCAGAGGTTACAGTGAGCCGAGATCGCGCCACTGCACTCAGCCTGGCAACAGAGCGAGACTCCGTCTCAAACAAACAAAAAACAGGGATCATTAAACCCCCTTTTGGGTCTTACCAAACAGAGATACAATGCTTTGCAGGGACATATGGTTAAGTCAATAGATGACTCCAGTGATGAACTGGGGAAGCTGGGAGGAGAGAACTGCTTAGTGGTCCATGGTTATGCCTCTGGAGGTGGGGAGACAAAGGGGACCCTGGACTTCTACTAACACAATGTGGAAACTGAAAGAAATAATCCTCACCTCCACCCCATATATTACTTATACGTTTGGTAGTCTTATAGAATATAAGTAACTGGGCCGGGCGCAGTGGTTAATCCCAGCACTTTGGGAGGCCAAGGCAGGTGGGTCACCTGGGGTCAGGAGTTTGAGACCAGCCTGGCCAACATGGCGAAACCCTGTATCTACTAAAAATACAAAAAATAGCTGGGTGTGGTGGTGGGCACCTGTAATCCTAGCTACTTGGGAGGCTGAGGCAGGAGAACCACTTGAATTTGGGAGGCAGAGGTTGCATGAGGTGAAATCGTGCCACTGCACTCCAGTCTGGGTGACAGAGTGAGATTCTGTCTCAGAACAAAACAAAACAAAACAACCCACTGTTTTAGTCCTTTGTGAGGCTCCCTGGAAAATTATAGCCCATGCTTGATTGCTTCTGTGCCAGGGAACTCACTACCTTGTAAAGCATGGCCTCCATGGTTAGAAGCAATAAGGTCTTTCTTAGAGTGAAATAAGAAGCGACTGGTGATGGGCACAGGGTCTCCTTTTTGGGGGGATGTAAATACCTTGGAACTAGATAGAGGCGCTGGTTGCACAACAATTGTGAATTCACCAAATGCCACTGACTTTAAGATGGCTCATTTTATGTGAATGTCATTTTGATAAACAAAAAGAGCATAAACCATGTGTGGAGACCTCCCCACATGCCAGGCCCTGAACTAAATGAAAAACCCCATTGTCTTAATGGATCCTCCCAGCAACTTGATGAGAGAGGTACTTTTATCATCCAGTTTTATTTTATTTTTCAGTTTATTTTGTTTTATGTATTTATTTTTTGAGATGGAGTCTCGCGCTGTCACCCAGGCTCGAGTGCAGTGGTGCAGTCTCCACTCACTGTAACCTCCGCCTACCAGGTTCAAATGATCGTCCTACCTCAGCCTCCCGGGTAGCTGAGATTACAGGTGCCCGCCACCACACCCAGCTACTTTTGTATTTTTATTAGAGATGGGGTTTCACTATATTAGTCAGGCTGGTCTCAAACTCCTGACCTCAGGTGATCCACCCGCCTCGGCCTCCCAAAGAGCTGGGATTACAGGCTCACTGAGCCACCACACCCAGCCCATTCACAGTTTTATAGGTCACGAAAACAGAGGGTCAGAGAGGTTGAGCAAGTTGCCCAAGGTAACACAGCTCTAAAGGGTCAAGCCTAGGTCTGCATCTCTCCCACAGTGGATACTGTACTGCTTGCTTCCTATGTCAGTTTCTCACCTTCCAGGAAAATTAGAAAGATAATAAGGAAGACAGCAAAGCATGGTGAACTGGATGATTACAAAGGGAACTTTCCAGGTCTAAAGTGGAAAATTAAATAAGACAATGCACACAGTAACACTCTGCAAACTTTATCTGTTTATTTGTTCATATATTCACTTAAATATTTACCTAATGTCAGCCGGGAGCAGTGGCTCACACCTGTAATTCCAGCACTTTGGGAGGCCTAGGCGGGCGGATCACCTGATGTCAGGAGTTCGAGACCAGCTTGACTAACATGGCGAAACCCCATCTCTAACAAAAACGTAAAAATTAGCTCGGTGTGGTGGTGCGTGCCTGTAATCCCAGCTGTTCTGGAGGCTGAGGCAGGAGAATCGCTTGAACCCAGGAGGCAGAGGTTTCAGTGAGCGGAGATCACGCCATTGCACTCCAGCCTGGGCAACAAGACTGAAAATATGTCTCAAAAAATAAAAAATAAAAGAATTAAATAAGTAAAATAAATACAAGAATGAGAGGAATGTGCCCAATATTTTAAGGGGAAGTTGTAGGGTCAAATTTTGGGTTTTATGGGCCTGAGGCACATTTACCTTTGTGAGTTCCTTCTTCCATCAAAAATAAATAAATAGATAAAACTTTATTGATGTAGCTTATATGAGGTACCTGGAATAGTCAAAGGCATATACAGAAGGTGGTATCTGTGGTATCAGTGGTTGCCAGGGGTTGGGGGATGAGGAGGAGGGAAGGAGCAGTAATTGCTTAAAGGGTGTAGACTTTCTGTTTTGCAAGATTTAAAGGGTTCAGGAGATGGATGGTGGTGAACGTTGCACAATACTGTGAATGTACATAATGCTGCTGAACTGAACACTTAAAAATGGTGAAGAGGGTAAATTTTGTTATGTGTAGTTTACCACAATGAAAAAAAAATTGAAAAGGCAAAGTGCAGTGGCTCACGCTTCTAATCTCAGCATTCTGGGAGGCCAAGGTGAGAGGATCACTTGAAGCCAGGAGTTTGAGACCAGCCTGGGCAACAGAGAAAGACCCCATCTCTACAAAACAAACAAACAAACAAACAAAAAAACAAACAAACAAACACAAAAATTAGCCAGGTGTGGGGGCATGCACCTGTAGTCCCAGCTACTCAGGAGGCCGAGACAGGAGGCTCACTTGAGCTCAGGAGTTTGAAGCTGCAGTAAGCTATGATTATGCCACTGCATTCCAGTCTGGGCGTCAGAGTGAGATCCTGTCTCAAAAACCCCCCAAAACTCCCAAAACGTGAAAAACACCCCTACATTGGTATAGAGATGAATATAAATTGTGTATCACATAAATAACATACAATGCAATATGTATTTATTATTATATTCATATTTTTCTTCTGATTTAAAACAAAATTACAGGTCGGGCACAGTGGCTCACATCTGTAATCCCAGCACTTGGAGAAGCCGAGGTGGGCAGATCACCTGAGGTCAGGGGTTTGAGACCAGCCTGATCAACATGGTGAAATCCCGTCTCGACTAAAAATACAAAAAATTAACTGGGCATAGTGGCAGGTGCCTGTAAGCCCAGTTACTCGGGAGGCTGAGGCAGGAGAATCTCTTGAACCTGGGAGGCGGAGGTTGCAATGAGCCGAGATTGCACCACTGCACTCCATCCTGGGCAACAGAGCGAGACTCCATCTCAGGAAAAAAAAAAAAAAATAGAAATTACAATAAAAATATTTTTTGTGGGCTCTCTCATTAGTGTTTACTATGCCCAATGCGGAAGTCAGCCCTGGGAAACTGGCAACAGCAATGCCGGTTTCAAACATTGGCGTGCATTGGACTTTCCTAGAAAGCTCATGAGCAATGTGGATTGTTGTACTTTGCCTTCTGAGATTCCGATTCCGTAAGTCAGGAGTGTGACCCTGGAACCCGGTGCATGTAGGTGTTCTCATGCAGGTGATACCTGATCATTGTTTGAGGGGCATGGGAGGACTTTTTTTTTTTTTTTTAGATAGGGTCTTGCTCTGCCACCCAGGCTGGAGTGCAGTGGTGTGACCACAGCTCACTGCAGCTTCAGACTCCTGGGCTCAAGCAATCCTGTTGCCTCAGCCTCCCAAGTAGCTGGGACTATAGGCATGGGCCACCATGCCCAGCTAATTTTGTAAACGTTTTTTTGTAGAGATGAGGGCTTCGCTGTGCTTTCCAGGCTTGTCTCAACTTTCCCGGCTCAAGCAATCCTTCCACCTCAGCCTCCCAAAGTGCTGAGGTTACAGGTGTGAGCCACTGTGTCCAGCCAGGAGGACTTTTGGGGGTAAGGGGACTCCCTACAGTTCCTACAGTTTTATTTTATTTTTTATTTTATTTTATTTTATTTTATTTTATTTTATTTTATATTTTATTTATTTTATTTTATTTTTTATTGTATTTTATTTTATGTTATTTATTTTTTGAGACGGAGTCTTGCTCTGTTGGCCATGCTGGAGTGCAGTGGTGTGATCTCGGCTCACTGCCACCTCTGCCTCCTGGGTTCAAGTGATTCTCCTTCTGCCTCAACTTCCTGAGTAGTTGGGACTACAGGTATGCCACCATGTGTGGCTAATTTTTGCATTTTTTAAAGTAAAGACAGGGTTTCGCCATGCTGGCTAGGCTGGTCTTGAACTCCTGACCTCAAATGATCTGCCTGTCTCAACCTCCTAAAGTGCTGGGATTACAGGCGTGAGCTACCACGCCTGCCCTGCCTACAGCTTTTACAGCCCACACTTAGCCCCTTACTTGCTTGGCGGTGGCATTTACGCATTTTGTGCTGCTTTGAGCCTATTTCTTCATCTCTAAGGTTGGGATGATGACACAAACCTCATGGTGTCACGGAGAAGCTTGCTGGGTACTCAGGACTCACATCTGGGGCAGCTGCTGAAATCTCAGCTCTGAGGCAATGGGGGGAATTGTGCAAATGCTGTTTGGGGACATTGTGTGAGCTGAGGTCACAAACTGGGGTGGTGTCAGCAAGGATGAGGGTGGCAGGCTGTAAACCCCAGGGCAAGACATTGCTTGCGAGGGGAGTATTTGCATCCTATGCAAGATTTCTGGGCATCAGGATGGATAAAGGTGAGGGTAAAGGGATAATTCCCGGCCCCAGGAAGGACCTGCATGAGGGTCAAAAGCCAGCAGGATGGTTCGGCCCATAGGGGACACTGGCCAATGGACAGAGAGGTGGGTAGGGGCATTTCCCAGCGTCTACACTGCAGCATCACAGAGTTAGATATTCCCCATCTGCTAACAGCCCTTTCCCTTGAGACCCACAGGTGGGAAAGGCTCCCCGCAATCACCGCCATGTGGCTATCATGCTAGCTATCCTTTGAGGTTTCCCTACTCGCAGCTCGCACCTTTGCAAACACAGCTAATTCCTGTCATTTACAGTAATGGTCTATAAAGCCACCACGCACCCTCAATCCGGGAATGCTGAACCATGGCTCATGGGGAAACACAGGGTTGGATTTCTGTGAGCCTCTGGTCACAGCCCTTTTGTCAACGAATCAAGACATAAACTTGTTTTGTGTGTTTCTATTTAAAAAGACTTTATTTGGCCAGGTGCGGTGGCTCATGCCTGTAATCCCAGCACTTTGGGAGGCTGAGGGAGGTGCTCAGCAGTTCATTTGAGGTCAGAAGTTCGAGACCATCCTAGCCAACATAGTGAACTCCCCCGCTTTACTAAAAATACAAAAATTAGCTGGGCATGGTGGTGCGTGTCTAATTCCAGCTACTCGGGAAGCTGAGGCAGGAGAATCGCCTGAACACAGGAGGTGGAGGTTGCAGTGAGCCAAGATTGCACCACTGCACTCCAGCCTGGGCACAAAGAGTGAGACTCTGTCTCAAAAAAAAAAAAAAAAAAAAAAAAAGACACCTTATATAATATATGTGATGGATTCATGCACACGGAAGTCACGGCCACAGCACTGTAATGCATGCCTGAATGAAGCTTATCTAACACATGTATTTTTTCCCCTAAGACACATTTCAGCCTTCTTGTGCTCAGGGACGGCAGACAGCACTTCAGCACGATCCCCTGGAAGTCATTTTAAATAGCAAAAATCACCAACGAAATACACAAAAATGCAAAAAAAAAAAAAAAAAAAGAGAGAGATGCTAAATAGGCTGCAACAAGGACACTTGTTTACGGTAAGAGAACTGGCACAAAAAGGCAGCAGCATCTTGTTTGACCTCAGAGGGGCAATGTGCACATCAGGTGGCTAAAAAACATTTTCATGGCTCTGTGCAAATGATCGTGAAAGCACTACAAGTACTGATTTTGAAGTGACAAATACATTTCGGTAAGTGAATTAGCAAGTGAATTGGGGGATAATGAGCATCAACTACTGTGGTCTCTTTCTTAAACTTCTTTCTCTCTCTCTCTCTCTCTCTCTCTCTTTCTCTCTCTCTCTCTCTCTCTCTCTCTCGATAGAGTCTCACTCTGTCACCCAGGCTGGAGTGCAGTGGAGAAATCTCAGCTCACTACAACCTCCACCTCCAGGGTTCAAACGATTCTCCTACCTCAGTAGCTGGGACTACAGGCGCCCACCATCACGCCTGGCTAGTTTTTGTATTTTTAGTAGAGACAGAGTTTCACCATGTTGGCCAGGCTGGTCTCGAACTCCTGACCTCAAATGATCTGCCCGCCTCGGCCTCCCAAAGTACTGGGATTACAGGCATGAGCCACCACATCCGGCCCTTAAACTTCTTTCAAATGGAGTGTGCTGTTTCTTGTTGATATCCTGACTGGTACTGGGAAGAAATGCTTGAAGAAGAACAGTTTATGTGGAAGTCTGAGCCCCAGAGAGACTGGGGGCCTGTAACCCCGAAGCTGTAGAGTCCGTCTTGACATAAGGGAGCTGGCTGTGATCCACCATGCTTCTGAGTCAACCCAATGGAGCTGAGCCCCAGCTGAACTCCTACCCAGTTCTGTCATCCTGGGCAGATGGCTCTCTTTTTGCCCATGCATTTTTCTCTCCGACGGCCATAATTTACCCAATCTCCATTCTGCTGTTTTGGGGACTCATTCAGATCCTGGTCGCTGCTTGAGATGCGGAGCATGACAGGTTCAAATCCTGCTTTACCCATCTCTGACTGTGTAACCCGGGAAAAATGAGAAGAAAAATGAGCTTCCTTTTCTTCTCTGCAAAATGTTGGTGCTTGAGTCCATACGACTGGCTGGCTTTGCCTAAAAGATACCAACATTTGTGAGGTCCATTCTTGGCATAGGCACTGTGAGCTCCACGATGGAGGGACACATCCTCGCTGTATCCCTGGCATTTCACAACGCCTCTGACACAGAGCAGTTGCTTAGGAGATATCTGTGCCTGTAATGCACGTTCCTTCTGTATGTGTGCAACCCCCTGGATCTTCCTGTGAAGAGCAGATAAGAATCATAGCTCAACGTGAGGGGTCCTGCGATGGCAGGGTGTCCAAGAGGCTACCGGAATACCTAGAAGGACCTGAACCAGAGGCACACCCAGATGGATGACGTTAGCTGCACCGGATCAACGTGTGACCTCCCTGAGGGTGGGGACTACATCAGCCCTGCTCACTGCTTTATTCTCAGTGCTGGGCTCAGGACCAGACACGGCATGGGGTAGGACAGAGCAGAGCTCCTAGAAGTTCCACTTAGAGTGCAGGCTCTTGAGTCTGGAATGAAAATTCCAGCTTTGCTACTTCCTGTGTGACCTTGGGCAAGCTGCACAGCCTCTCTGTGCCTGTTTCTTCAACAGTAAAATGGAGATGCCAATAATAACAGCTCGGGTGCCTTGAGGATATACTATGCAACCACCATGCTACAGGGCTTTCATGCATGAACTCATCTGTCCTCACAGCCACCATTTTTTTTTTTTTTTTTTTTTTGACACAGAGTCTCGCTCTTGTCACCCAGGCTGGAGTGCAGTGGCTTGATCTCAGCTCACTGCAACCTCCACCTCCTGGGTTCAAGCGATTCTCCTGTCTCAGCCTCCCTAGTAGCTGGGATTCCACGTGCACACCATCAGGCCGGGCTAATTTTTGTATTGTTAGTAGAGATGTTAGCCAGGCTGGTCTCGAACTCCTGACCTCAGGTGATCTGCCTGCTTCGGCCTTCCAAAGTGCTGGGATTACAGGCGTGAGCCACCGCGCCCCGCCTACAACCACCATTTGAAGTGGGTGCTGTCAGGCTCCTCATTTTACAGATTGGAGAGACCAAGGCCAGAGAGGGACAGTGACTTGCCCAAGGCCACATAGCTTGAAACTGAGAAGGTGGGATTTAAATCCCAGCCATCTGGCACCCAAATCCATTCTGTTAACTACCAGGATATGCTGCTATAACGTGTCCTAGGGTAAGTGGTTGACATACAGTAGGTGCCTAATACATGATAATTATTGTTATTTTTAATTATAATTCTCCTAGAGGGCACTTGGAGGGAGGGTGCATCAGGGGAGAGAGAGGGCCCCATGGGGCTGTGTCTGCTCTCTGAGGTCCCAGCCAGTATCCAACCAGCCAGCTGGGGCGGGGGACGCTGGGGTCACTAGGGGTCGGTGCTGCTCTTCCTGCGCGGCGGCGGCGTGCGCGGGTCCCAGTCATTAACCAGGCGCTGCGCCTGCTCGTAGCACACGTGCGGTTGCCGCTGGCGCAGGCGCAGGCGCACCACACTGCCGTCCACCTCATGTCCGATGGTTTTGCAGTTGAGGCCCCAGGTGAGGTTCTTGTGCGTGGCGAGCAGCTCGTCCAGGTTCTTTTCCAGGTGCGTGATGTGGCGCTGCAGCTTGTCGGTGCCCTGGAGAGGGAGCAGGGCAGACCCGTGAGCCAGAGCAGAAGGCAGGCAGCTACCTGGGGTGGGCAGGCACCCCTGCGCCAGGTGTGTGTGTAAGGAACACAGCTGAGGAAGGGAACACAGCTGGGTGGGCCAGGTGCGCCTGAAAAAACAAAAACAAAAACAAAACAAAAAACCGTGACAGGGCAGGCTGGCAGGCTAAGGGAGGGGAATGCATCTAGTCAAGATGTGTAGGAAGGAGCCTCCTTAGGAAGTGGGCTTAATAATAACAGCTCAGGGCCGGACGCGGTGGCTCACACCTGTAATCCCAGCACTTTGGGAGGCTGAGGCGGGCAGATCACCTGAGGTCAGGAGTTCAAGACCAGCCTGGCCAACATAGCAGAACTCTGTCTCTACTAAGAATACAAAAATTAGCTGGGTGTGGTGGCACACACCTGTAAGCCCCAGCTACTAGGGAGGCTGGGGCAGAAGAATGGCTTGAACCCAGGAGAGGAAGGCTGCAGTGAGCAAAGATTGCACCACTGCACTCCAGCCTGGGCGACAGAGTGAGACTCTGTCTCAATAATAATAATAGTAATAACAACAACAACAGCTCGGCTGCTTTAAGGGTATTCTATGGAGGTGCCATGCTACACGCCTTTCATGCATGAACCCATCTGTTCTCACCACCACTATCTGAAGTGAGTGCTGACGTGCTCCTCATTTTACAGGTTAGAGAGACTGAGGCCAGAGTGGGACAGTGAGGGTGTGTGTGAGAGGGGAGGACAGGGGTTGAGGGGACTTATTTGAGCCACGTGTGGGTACTGAAGCCCCCTCCCCTCCCCACTTCGTGGCAGGAGTTGAAGGACAGGCCGACTTGGGTGAGCGGGGAATCATACCTGGTCCAGATGTGCTTGAGGAAGGAGCCTTACCATTGGCGCAGCTGCGCCTACAGGGGTATCGGGGAGGGGGTTTACCTGCGCGAGGCGCGCAGCCTCAGGGAGTTGGGTGCCCACGTGTCTCTGGTACATGCGAACCAGGGGTCTGTCCAGCTTTTCTCCAGTCTCCAGGTAAACTTTCGACAGAGGACCCTGGTGGGGTGCGGGTGCGGTGTGCAAGAGCATTGAAACGCAGTCTCCACCCACCGGCACCCCTGCCTCCACCTCCGAAGGCTCTCACCCCGAACCGTACCTTGATGAGACCGTGGGTGGTGTACATCTCTTGGTTGTATTTCGTACACCGGTGGATAGTTCCCCTCATCAGTCCTAACGTCATAGTTAATCTTTCCTGGGGGCAGGGAAGCGCAGGGGGATAACGCTGGTTCCCAGTCCCCTTCTCCTCCCCTGTCCCGTCCTTGCCCGCAGCCGCAGGTAATGCGCTCACCTTCAGCTCCAAGGTCTCGCTCGCCTTCTGCGCCAGCGAGGCGCACACGCGGTCGCTTATCTGCAGCTGTTGCTCCTGGACGTCCACCACGTTCTTTGCCATTTCCACCAAGGTGTCCTTGGACTCGACCAACAACCGCTTGGCTTCATTTAGCGCCAAGGCGCACTCTGTAAAAGCCCAGGACGCGCTTGGGGGCGCCAAGCCCTCCGTTCCCAGAGTCCCTGTCCCTCTCTCTATTCTCAGGTGGTGGTGGGCCCTGGGCTAGGGGGTTTTATTGAGGGACTGGGTGAAAGCCCAAGGGGCGCGGGGGATAGTGTAAGTAGCGTCTTGGGTTGGTTTCCTTAGAAGCAGAGCCCGTGACCTGTAATCCCAGAACTTTGGAAGGCCCAGGCGGGCAGATCACTTGAGGTCAGGAGTTCGAGACCAGCCTGGCCAACATGGTGAAACCCCCGCCTCTACTAAAAATACAAAAATTAGCCAGGTGTGGTGGCGGGCCCCTGTAATCCCAGCTACTCAGGAGGCCAAGGCAGGAGAATCGCTCGAACCTGGGAGGCGGAGGTTGCAGTGAGTTGAGATTGGGTGATTGCACTCCAGCCTGGGTGACAGAGCATGACTCTATCTCAAAAAAAAAAAAAAAAAAAAAAAAAAAAAAAGGAGCAGAGCCTGTGAATGACTGAGTCCTCAGTGAGTGTGAGCAGGAGAGCACAGGGGGAAAATTGAGTAACAATGTGTGCTTAGCAAGATAGGCTTTCAGTCCTCCCATTGGCTCTAGGGCTATTTCCCAGGAAAGGGACAGCCAAGTAGATGAGGGGCTGCACTGACAGTCAAGGAGATCTGGGTGGGCACCAATACGACCCAGTACAGTGGACTCCTACCTGGGGTATAGGTGCCCACAGGGTCTGGAGGAGGCGTTTTCTGACCCTGCGTGCGTGGGGTGGGGGCCCGGGAGAGGTTCACCCATGAGTGGCGTCCGGCCTGCTCTAGAACCTTGTCCAGAGGCTGGTTCATGAGGTCCACGGCTTGCAGCCGCTCCTTGAGGCAGAAGTTCAGGGTGTCTCGGCAGGAGGCCAGGGTCTGGGTGGAGAAGGGAGGAGGAGAAGGCAGAGTGAGAACTGGGAGGTTGAGGGAAGTGGATGAAAGTGATTTCTCTGCTGCAGGCTTGAGGCTTATAGGCTGTAAAGCATTTCTACCTCTAAACAGAAACTGACCCTCTCATTTTTTCTTTTAAGAGACAAAATCTTGCTCTGTCATCCAGGCTGGAATGCAGTGGTGCCACCATAGCTCACTAAAACCTCAACATCCTGGGCTCAAGAGATCCTCCTGCCTAACCCTCCTGAGTAGCTGGGACTACAGGAGTAAAGCACCATGCCCTGCTAGTTTTAAAACTTTTTGCAGAGAAAGGGTCTGGCTATGTTGTCCAGGCTAGTCTTGAACTCCTGACTTCAAGCTATCCTCCTGCGTTGACCTTCCAAAGTTTTGGAATTACAGGCGTGAGGCAGTGTGCCTAATATTTTTGATACTGGTAAAGGCTTTTACTTATAGATATATATATGTGTGTGTGTGTGTGTGTGTATATGTGTGTGTGTGTATATCCTTTTGAGACACAGTCTTACTCTGTTGCACAGGTGGTAGTGCAGTGGTTCAGTCATAGCTCACTGCAGCCTCAATCTCCTGGGCTCAAGTGATCCTCTTGCTTCAGCCTCCTGAGACAGCTAATTTGTATTTTTTATTTTTTTTTTGTAAAAGCAGGGTCTCACTACGTTGCCTAGGCTGGTCTCAAACTCCTAGGCTCAAACAATCCTCCTGCCTCAGCCTCCCGAAGTTTTAGGATTACAGGTGTGAACCACTGTGCCTGGCCTGGAACTATTTTTTAATTTAATTCATTCCCCCAATGTTCCGGATAAATATTTTCTTTCATGACATCTTTTTTAGGAGAGACATGCCTATGTCTTATGAAAAAAGATTTTTTTCCTCCTTTGACTCACATCACACCACCCCTCAAGGTTTACTTTATTATTTTTACTTAAATTTTTGTTTTTAATTGAATAATAATTGTATATATTTATGGCATGCAATGTGATGCTTTGATTTGTGTATGCAATGTGGAAGGATTGTATCAAGCTAATTAACTTATCCATTTTCTCACATACTTATCTTTTTTTTGTAGTAAGTTCACTTAAAATGTATTCTTTTCCACTTAATTTCCCCAGCTTTATTGAGGTATAATTGACAAATAAAAATTATATTTATTTAAGGTGTACAACTTGATGTTTTGACCTATGAATATACTGTGAAGATACCACTGCATTCAGGCTGGGTGCGGTGGATCATGCCTGTAATTCCAGCACTTTGGGAGGCCAAGGTGGGAGGACCGCTTAAGCCCAGGAGTTCGAGACCAGCCTGGGCCACATGGTGAAACTCCACCTCTACAAAAAATGCAAAAAATTAGCCAGGTGTGGTGATTCACATCTGTAATCCCAGCTACTCAGGAGGCTGAGGTGGGAGGATCACCTGAGCCCAGGAGATTGAGGCTGCAGTAAGCCATGATTGCACCAGTGCACTCTAGCCTGGGCGTGAGACACTGTCTAAAAACAAAAACAAAAACAATCATGAACAGTACAGTTTCCTCAATAGCCATTACAGATAAACACATAGATGAGTGGGTGGTGCTGATAGATATTCCCTTAAATGTGGCTTTTAGAGAAGGGAAGGTGTGTTAAGGTATGGGAACATGGAAATATGAGTCAAAGGTCAGGCAATTCTGCTTACATTTTTCCCAGGTGCTGGGTGTTTACTTGGATGTCAGGTAATCCAGGAAAGTAATATGTGTATATTTTCAGATAGGGTCTCACTCAGTCTCCCAGGCTAGAGTGCAGTGGCGTGATCACAGCTCACAGCAGTCTGGACATCCTGTGCTCAAGTGATCCTCCCACCTCAGCTTCCCAAGTAGCTGGGACACAGACACATGCCACCACACTGGCTAATTTTTTTAAAAAAATTTTGTAGAGATAAGGTCTTACATGCTATGTTGTCCAGGCTGGTCTCAAACTCCTGGGCTCAAGCGATCTACTCACCTTTAGCTCTCAAAGTGCTGGAATTACAGGCATGAGCTGCTGTGCCCAGCTAGAGAAATTCTTAAGACTTTTATTCACGAAGTTGTCTTCTGTTTATGGCACTGTGCATAATAACCAGGTAAAAGTGAGTCTGCTCATTTCCAGACAGATCATGCAATGGTACGATCTTGGCTCACAGCAACCTCCACCTCCCGGGTTCAAAGGATTCTCTTGCTTCGGCCTCATGAGTAGCTAGGATTACAGGCATGTGCCATGATACCCAGCTAATTTTTGTACTTTTTAGTAGAGACAGGGTTTTGCTATGTTGGCCAGGCTGGTCTCAAACTTCTGACCTCAGGTGATCCACCCCCCTCAGCCTCCCAAAGTGCTGGGATATGGATTGGTTCTGAGAAATTGGTTTCCTTTGTCACTTCATTCTTGACCCTTTCCTGTTCTTTTATTTTGAGACAGGGTCTTGCTATGTTGCTCAGGCTGGTCTTGAACTCCTGGGCTCAAGTGATCCTCCTGCCTCAGCATCCCAAAGTATTGGAATTACAGGTGTGAGCCACCACACCCGGCCTCTTGCCAGCTCTTGTTGTTGTTCTTGGGAAGAAGCAATTTCCAAGTTGAAGCTCAGACATCTCCTACCTCCTTACCCAGTTCAGAAGCCTTCAGTGACTCTTTGGGGTTGGGGTGAGGGGAGCGGTAAGAGACAGCAACAGCTTCCCTGTGCTGGGTGTCAATTGCTTGGTTTCTGTGCCTGGCTCTGTTCTGGCACCCTGAGAAAGCAGCCTGTCTCATGCATTTCCCCACTGTAACATGGAGAGCTGGCACTCACTCTACCCACATCTTGATCTTCCTGTGTCACCCCCTTGATTCTCAACTGGCACTCATTTCATCCCCACCTCTAGCCTTGAAGTCTCCCTTCCTCTGCTCTTATCAATATTAAGAGACTGCTATTCTCCGAGTTCCCCCCTCCCACCAGGCTGTATCTCATCTGGACAGCATCCTGCCATTGAAATCTTACTTCCTCCACAATAAAACGAAACATATCGTATTCCTTTGATATTTGCAATTATTTGAGAGTTACATCAAAACAAGTCATTTGCACATGTATACAGCCTTATAAACACTCTCCATCAAGATATACAATATTTCCATCATGCCATACATTTTTCTGGCTCCCCTTTCCTCTCTCCCTCCCTGACCACCTCCAGTAAGATGACTTGGAGATGAGTTTTACCTGTTCTAGTCCTTCCTTTCTTCATTCATTTGTACAGAATCTGGCTCTGTCTCCCGGGCTGGATTGCAGTGGCATGATCCTGGCTCACTGTGGCCTCAAACTCCTGGGCTCAAGAGATCCTCTCAGCTCAGCCTCCTAAATAGCTAGGACTACAGGTGCATGCTAACCATGCCCAGTTATTTTTTAAACATTTTTGTAGAGATGATATCTTGCTATGTTGTGCAAGCTGGCCTCAAATTCCTAACCTCAAACTCCTGGCCTCAAGCAACTCTCCCGCTTGGGCCTCCCAAAGTGCTGGGATAACAGATGTGAGCCACTGCGCCCAGCCGAGTTTTGCCTGTTCTTAAGGAGTTGATAAATTTCCATCCTATGGATGGGTGACCTGTTTTTGTAAGTAAAATTTTATTGAAACACAGCCATGCCCATTTGTGTGGATATCATTTCTGGTTGTTTTCATGGCACACTGGCCAAGGTGAGTAGTTGGGGCAGAAACAACACAGTACACAAGGCAGAAAGCATTTACTAACTGTACCTTAAAGAAAACTCTTGCTGAATCTAAAACTTCACATAAATGGAATCCTATAGGGTGTATACTTTATGTCCAGCTTCTGTCTCTGAACGTGATATCTTTGGGATTTATTGATTGGGTTAAAAAGTGGACTTAAAAAGTCTTTTGTTCATGAACTCAACCATTAATTCAACCCCTACTGATGCCAGGCGATGTGTCAGTTGATGAAAATACAGTGATCAGCAAGACAGCTGTCCAGGCCGGGCGCAGTGGCTCACGCCTGTAATCCTAGCACTTTGGGAGGCCGAGGCAGGAGGATCATGAGGTCAGGAGTTTGAGACCAACCTGGCCAACATGGTGAAACCCCGTCTCTACTAAAAATACAAAAATTAGCCGGGTGTGGTGGCAGGCACCTATAATCCCAGCTACTCGGGAGGCTGAGGCGGGAGAATTGCTTGAACCCAGGAGGCGGTGATTGCAGTGAGCTGAGATCACGCCACGCCACTGCACTCCAGCCTGGGCAATAGAGCAAGACTCCGACTCAAAAAAAAAAAAGGGCCACGGTGCAGTTCAGCACCACGGACAGCGTTCCACCAGCCCCTGAGTCTTCTACCTCGTCCACAGACAAAGCCTTGACCCTCAGCCTGTCCCTTCTTCTCCCCTCCTTCCCACCCTCCAGTCAACACATCCTTGCTGAACTTTGCTACGTGAAATATAATTTAGTACTGAATCTGTCTTCAAGGTCCAATGCTTGTTCAAATGCAGTTTAGCTGAGGAGCCTGCCTGGAGTCAACATGAGCAAGTTGACATATGCAGATAAGATGCAGTGGACTAGAGAAATGGGTATCTAGAGGGGCATGTAGATCAAGAGAGGTGGGCTTTCTATTGTAGTAAAATAGATATAACATGTTGCCATTTTAACCTTGTTAAGTGTACAGTTTAGTGGCATTAAGTGTATTCGTACTGTTGTGCAACCATCATCTCCAATAAGCTGATTTGGAGATTAATTTTACTTGTTCTGTTCCTTCCCTCCTTCCTTCATTCATTTATATAGACTCTTGCTCTGTCTTCCAGGCTGGATTGCAATCCATCTCCAGAACTTTTTCATCTTCCCAAACAGATCTGTACCCATTAAAGAATAACTCTCCTTTTGTTCATTGGTGACAATGGGCCAAGAGAGAAGGAAATGATGATGATGCAGAAGGGTGGAAGGGTGGAATTATAGGATTGACAGAGGAAAAATGAGAGAGGTTCCCTTTGGTGGTTTTCATTAAAATCACTGTAGAGCAAGGAAGGCACAGAGAGAGAGAACTGAAGGAAGAGAAGGTATGAAATCACTTGCCCAGCAGGTCAGCAAGTCTTCTAGAGACTTAAGGCGAGGTCTGTGGGAAAGGTTTGAGTGCCAATTTGAAGTTTGACTTCATGATTTTAAATTGAAACAAATCTGATTGGTGGTATTTTTCTCCAGCAATATTCAGACCAGATCCTGCCAAGCAGCCTGTCTCTGTTTCTATCTACATCTGTCCTTTCCCACCTCTCTCTCTCTCTTTCAGAGACAGGGTCTTCCTCTATCACCCAGGCTGGAGTGCAGAGGTATGATTATGGCTCACTGCAGCCTTGAACTCCTGGACTCAAGCAATCCTTCTCCCTCAGCCTCCTGAACAGGGACTGCAGGCAAGTACAACTGTGCCTGGCTAGTTTTATTTTATTTTAAAATAGAGATGAGGCTTTGCTATGGTGCCCAGGCTGGTCTTGAACTTCTGGCCTCAAGAAGCAATCCTCCTGCCTTTGCCTCCCAAAGTACTGGGATTATGGGCATGATCCGCTTCCCTCTTTATAGCCCTTTGCTCCCACGTCCATCCTCAGGGGCTTCTCCCTTCTCTGCCTCCGACTTCCTGGAAGGATATTTCAGGAATCATTAGATTTAAAGGAATATGACAGCAGCCAGAAGATATGCCCTACTCAAGTTCAGCACCGCGGACAGCGTTTCACCAGCTCCTGAGTCCCCTGCCTCGTCCACACCCTCGTCTCCCAGCCTGTCCCTTCTTCTCCCCTTCTCCCCACTCCCCAGTCAACACAACCTTACTGAACTTTGCTACGTGAAATATAATTTAGTTCTGTATCTGCCTTCAAGGTCCAATGCTTGTTTAAATGTAGTCTAGCTGCGGAGCTCTCTGTATAAAAGCAAGGAAAGTTCAACAGCAGTAAAAGACTTGACAGTTCAATCTCACAATAGGAAATAAAACAAGTCTCCAGCCTGTCTTTTCTTTGAATGCCTCTAGAATGTTAACTCTTCAAGGGCCAGGCTAGTTCTTTCTCAGTCACCATAGATGCCAAGCTCAGTGTCTGGGAAGCAGGTACTAGATTAGTATTTATCAAATGGATGAGTTGAAAGCACACAAGTTGCCAGCAATCCCTAATAGGTCCCAAAGGCCCCCGAAGTCTGGCTGCTCTTTCCCCTTCATTTGCACCCTCATGAAGAAGTTCTCGTTGCAAGCGCAAAGGATGCAGCGAGAGATCAAGTCTGGCTGAAGCTGGAGCACGTGTTAGAGTGCAAAGATCTAGACTCCAGTCACCTGGGCTGAAACCACAGCGCTGCCATTGATGGCTTTGCTTATTAGGTGAGGTCGTCTCTCTCTGAGTCTCAATTTTCCCATCTCTAATGAGGAAATCATAGTTTCTGCTTCACAGGACAGTCTTAACGAGTGGATTCAATGACTGCACAGGGTTTGGTACAGAGTGGGTGTTCATGGTTATTCTGAGACCCAACTTCATCTCCCATGGCCTCACTTTTTCCATTTCACAAAGTGAAATGCAATGAATATCTGGTCAGTGTGGCTTGAAGGAATTGCTATTGTGACAGTCCCCAGGTCAGAGCGATTTGTCCATTAGGCAGACAGGGATCCCCCTCCAGCCCCTGTAAGTTGTCCTCAGGCACCCCTAACCTTGAGTAGGACCTCTGATTTTTCCATATCTTTCTCCATTTTCCTCTTCATGCTTTTCAGCTCCTCTTTCTCCCATGTAAGCATACTGTCAGCTTTGTCAGGGATCTAGAAAACAAGGAAAGAATCCCTCACATCCTTGGGAAAGGGCTGGGAAGAGATTTCTCTTTCCAGGGTGGTAGAAGGTTTGCCAGCCTCATAAACTCTGAGTTTGAAGGATGAAGTTGGGGGTACTCCCATCCTTTGGGTGAGGTGTCTCCCTATTTGAGAAGGTTTGATTTTTTCAGTGGGCTCTCTCATTTGGTTTTTTTTTTTTTTTTTTTTTTTTTTTTGAGACGGAGTCTCGCTCTGTCACCCAGGCTGGAGCGCAGTGGCGCCATCTCGGCTCACTGCAAGCTCCACCTCCCGGGTTCACGCCATTCTCCTGCCTCAGCCTCCCGGTTAGCTGGGACTACAGGCACCTGCCACCGCGCCCGACTAATTTTTTGTATTTTTTAGTAGAGACGGGGTTTCACTGTGTTAGCCAGGATGGTCTCGATCTCCTGACCTCGTGATCCGCCCGCCTCGGCCTTCCAGAGTGCTGGGATTACAGGCGTGAGCCACTGCGCCTGGCTACTTGGAGGGTCTTGCTGTCTGGAGCTTGAGATTGGGGGCTTCTCTCTTTTACAGATAGGAGCCCAGGGGGCTGAGATGAAGGTGTCTCAACTTGGGGGAGGGTTGTTCTCACCCCCTGAGACTGGGAGCTGGGCACCCCTTCCTCAGTGATGGTCTTATCTCCTCTCCCTGGCTACAGGTGGAGGGATCATATCATAGGGATGATGAGGGCTTACCTTTTTGGAGTCTTAATATTTGGATCTGGGGGCTGAAGGTAGGAATCCCATTCTGTGGGTGGGGTCCCATCTCTCCCCCGGGAGGCTGGAATTTTTGTACCTTTTGGGGTGGGGATTTGAGGTTTCACTTGAAGGGGAAGATTCACCGGGACTGGTACTAGAGGTCTCATTCTTTCTCTCTGGATGGGGCCTCAACCTTCGGGCGTGAGGGTTGGGAGTCTGAAGTCTCTATCTGCAGGGAGGACTTCTTCCTTTCACCACAGATGAGGTCTGGGGGCAGGGATTTTCACTTCCTGAAGCCAGGGGAGTTGGGTTTTATTTCACATTCTAGGGAGAGTTTCACCTGGGTTGGGACCAGGGTATCAGCTGCTCTCCTCAGCTGGGAGTTGGAAGAGTGTTTTCACTAGGACTGGGGCACTGAGGGTCTCACACCTATGGAAGGGTCTTACCCTCTGAGCCTGGGATCTAGGTGGATGATTTTATGCTTGGACTGAGGGCTGTGGGTTTTACTTTTTGGGGGGATTTTCATGGAGTCTGAATCAGGGGCTGCACCCTCTCTTCCTGGCTGGGAGATTTGGATAATTTTCTCCTCTGGGGCAGGGAAGCTGAGGATCTCATCTCCTTGGACAGGGCTCACTCTTTGGGTCATGGGGGCTCAGGCATCTCGTCCTGGGCCTGTCTCCATCACCTTTTTTTTGTTTGTTTGTTTTTGAGTCTCACTATCTCCCAGGCTGAAGTGTAGTGGCCCTATCATATTTCACTACAGCCTTGAACTCCTGAGCTCAAACAATCCTCCTGCCTCAGCCTCCCAAGTAGCTGGGACTAGAGGCATGCATCACCATGCCTGGCTATTTTTTTTTTTAAACTTTGGTGCAGACAGGGTCTTGCCGTGTTGTCCAGGCTGACCTCAAACTTCTGGCCTCAAGCAATCCTCCTGCCTTGACCTCCTGAAGTGCTGGGATTACAAGCACAAACTACCACACCTGGCTAATTTTCCTCCAATTTTTTGAGAGATGGGATCTCACTGTGTTGTCCAGGCTGGATTGCAGTTGGTCTGATTATAGCTTACTGCAGCCTCAAACTCTTGGGCTCAAGCAATCCTCCTGCCTCAGCCTCCAAGTAGCTGGGACCATAAATGCATGCCACCACGCTGGGTCATTAAATTTTTTTTTTTTTTTTTTTTTTTGTAGAGACAGGGTCTCACTATGTTGCTCAGGCTGGTCTCCAACTCCTGGACTCAAGTGATCCTCCTGCCGTGGCCTCCCAAAATGCTGGGATTACAGGTGTGCACCACCACCCCCAGCTAACTTTTCAAATTTTTTGGTAGAGACAAGTTCTCACTTGTCACCCAGGCTGGAGTACAGTGGTGCCGTCGTAGTTCACTGCAACCTGGAAGGCCTGGCCTCAAGCAATCCTCCCACCTAGGCCTCCCAAACTGCTGGGAATACAGGCGTGAGCTACTGCACCCGGCCCTCAACTTCTTTGCCCTTATTCACCAGAGTTGGGTGTTCTCTCTATGCAAAGATTTTAAAAAAAAAATTTTTTTGAGATGGAGTTTTGCTCTTGTTGCCCAGGCTAGAGTGCAATGGCGTGATCTCGGCTCACTGCAACCTCTGCCTCCCGGGTTCAAGTGATTCTCCTGCCTCAGCCTCCCAAGTAGCTGAGATTACAGGCATGCGCCAGTAGGCCCGGCTAATTTTGTATTTTTAGTAGAGACGGGGGTTTCATCATGTTGGTCAGGCTGGTCCCGAACTGCTGACCTCAGGTGATCCATCAGCCTCGCCCTCCGAAAGTATGGAAAGGATTTTTCCGGGGCTGAACACTGCATAACGAAGGCCTCAGTCTTTGCAATTAGGCTGGGGTTGGGGGCGGGGAGGAGGGTCCCACCTTCTCAGACTTGGGCCTGTAGCCCCGCAGCTTGACACTCTGCTCGTTAATAAGCAGGCCCTTGCGCACTTCGCTGAGCCTGTGGTCGGTGACCTCGCGCTGGCGCAGCAGCTGTCGCACCCGCCCGTTAATCTGGTGCTGCGCGCGGCCGAGGCGGGCGGCGGTGAGGCGCGCTCCACGCGCGTGCGCGTGCACCACCTCGGTGGTCTGCAGGGCGCGCGCTTTGCGGTGCAATGGTAGCGGCAGGCGGGCGTACCAGGCGGGCGGCTTCATCTTGCCCTTCCACAGCGTGACGCCCTCGCCTGGCGGCGGCTTCTCCACGGTGCTGCCGCCTTTGAGCATCTCCACGCGGAAGCGCCAGGGCTGGATGTAGGCGGCGCGGCCGAGGTGGTGCGCCAAGTTCGGGTCCAGCACGCTGTCCTTGGGCTGCCACATGGTCACCGCCTCCTGCCCGCAGCGATCCGTCAGTATGTGCGCGGTTCTCGACAGGCCCTGAGCTGCCTCGCGCCATGCTGGGGCCCCAATGCGTGTGTCCTGGCTGCGCTCTACCGGGGGTGCCAACACGCGCATGGTCCCTGCTTGGTCCCTCGGCCTGGCTGGGAACCCCCAGGCGGATCAGAAGGGACCCCAAAGACACACAACTCTTTCCTGGCCTGTGGAGACAGTGTACTGAGAGCGCCCGTCACCATAGCGATGGGCGCAACAAGGAAGGTGGAATTCCAGAGGTGGGGGGGAGGAGTAGGATGGAATCTTTGCTTTGGAACTTGGCCTAAGTGCGTTGGCATCCTGACTCCTTGAGAAAGAGCCCGTCTGGCGTCCCTCTCGCCGTTGTTTCCAGCAACGTGGCCCTTCTTCCAGCTTTAGGATGTCCTAAGCCCTTCCAGCTGTCCAGGTCACACTCTGTCACATGTCGGTAAGCATGGAAGAAGGGCCATGCTTCTCACCAGGCATTCCTCTCGCTGTTACCTTCCAGCACGTAGCCTGTCTTTCAGCTTCAGGATGTCGTAAGCGCTTTCCCACTTGGAAGCTTGGGACTTGCTGTTCCCACTGGTAGAATTCTCCCATGGCTGGCCACTTTGCAGTCTTCAGCTTTCTGCTGGCTGGGTTCTTGGTGTTCTTGACTACCCAAAAGTAGCTCTTTTAGTCTTACCTCTCCTCTCCTCTCCTCTCCTCTCCTCTCCTCTCCTCTCCTCTCCTCTCCTCTCCTCTCCTCTCCTCTCCTCTCCTCTCCCTCCCTCCCTCCCTCCCTCCCTCCCTCCCTCCCTCCCTTTCCTTCCTTCCTTCCTTCCTTCCTTCCTTCTTTGCTTCCTTCCTTTCCTTTCTTTTTTCTTTTTTTTGAGACGGAATCTTGCACTGTTGCCTGGGCTGGAGTGCAGTGGTGTGATCTGGGCTCACTGCAGTCTTCACCTCTCAGGTTCAAGAGATTCTCCTGCCTCAGCCTCCTGAGTAGCTGGGCTTACAGGCACCCACCACCATGCCCAGCTAATTTTTTTTTTTTTTTTTTTTTTTTTTTTTTTTTTAGTGGGGACAGGATTTCACCATGTTGACCAGGCTGGTCTCAAACTCCTGACCTCGTGATTCTCCTACTTTGGCCTCCCAAAGTGCTGGCATTACAGGCGAGAGCCACTGCTCCCAGCCTAGTCTTACATTTTCTTTCGTGTCTTCACAGCACTCACCGCTCTCTGAAATTATCTTATTCATTTGTTGGTTTGCTTTATAACTTTTGGGCATCTCCCACTTGCCCTAGAAGAATTAAGAGCCTAAAAAATTTTTTTATTTTTATAGATTTGGGGTACAAGTGCAGTTTTGTTACGTGGATATATTTCATAGTGTTGAAGACTGGGCTTTTAGTGTATCCATCACCCAAATAGTGTACATTGTAGCCAATAGGTAGTACTGTATCCCTCACCCCCTTCTCACCCTCCTACCTATGGGAGCCTCCAATATCTGTTTTCCACTCTGCTTGTCCATGTGTACCCATGGTTTAGCTTCCACTTAGAATTGAGAACATGAGTTTTTTTGACTTTCTATTTCTCAGCCATTTCACTTAGGATAATGGTCTCTAGTTCCATCCATGTTACTGCGGAAGACATGATTTCACTTCACTGTTTTTTATGGCTAAGTATTCCATGGCATATATATGTGATATGTGTCTGCTATATATACAGCACATGCATGTGACATATAAGCTATACATATGCTATCTAGATAGGATATCTATGTGATGTGTATGTTATCTAGATAGCATATATGTGATATTTATGGATATCTAGATATCTATGTGATATATATGCTATTTAGATAGCATATCTATATGATATGTATACTATACATAGGGCATATGTATTTGGTATAGATATGCTATATATATGCCGTCTAGATAGCATATCTATGTGATATATATGCTCTCTAGATGGCATATATGTGATATATGTAGACATCTGTGATATATATGATATTTGGATAGCATATCTATGTGACATGCTATATATAGGGCATTTGTATTGATATATATATGCTATCTAGACAGCATATCTATGTGATATATATGCTCTCTAGATAGCATATCTATGTGATCTCTCTAGATAGCATATATAATATGTATAAATATATATTATGTATATATATAATATATATAAATTTAATATAAGGTATACCTAAATATAATATATATAAAATATATAAATATATAAGATATATAATATATAAATATATATGATATATAATTATATAATATATAATTATATATGATATATAATATATTTTATATATTATATATAACATATATAATTATATATTATTATATATTATATAAAATATATAGTATGTTAATTATATATAATATATAAAATATACAATATATATTTTTATATAATATATAATATATCTATTATAAATATATATTTTATATTTATAAATAACATATAAATATATATTTTATTTATAAAAAATATATTTATAAAATATATATAACATAAATTATAACATAAATATATAACATATAAATAAAATATATATAATGTATAAATAAATATATATTATAAATATATATTTATATTATATATATAAATATATGTTATAAATATATATTTATATTATATATAATTAATATATAATATATATTATAAATATAATATATATATATATAGACACCACTTGTATCTAGTTCTAAAACACTTCACCAACCCCCAAATAAAATCTCATCCCCATGAGTGCTCACTCTCATTCCCCTGTCCCCTCGGTTCCTGGTAACCACTCATCTGCTCCCTGTCTCTATAGATTTGCCTGTTCTGGACATTTCATGTCAATGGAATCTCACACTATATGGCCTTTTGTATCTGGCTTCTCTCACTCAGCATCGTGGTTTCAAGATTTGTCCATGTTGTAGCATGGATCAGTGCTTCCTTCCTTTTCATGGCTGAATCATATTCCATTGCATTTATATATCATAACTTTGTTTATCCATCTGACCAGTGATGGACATTTGTTTTTCGCCTGTGAACTTCATGAGGGCATTGATTTTGCCTCTCTTATTGACCATTGTATTCCACCACCGAGCACCCAGCACAGATAGTGGCTCACGACAAGCACTCAGTAAGTATTTATTAGATGAATATATAAGTGGAAGAATCAATAAATGTTTTATTTTTATTTTATTTTATTTTTTCAGACAGGGTCACACTCTGTCACCCAGGCTGGAGTGCAGTAGCAAGATCATGGCTCACTGCAGCCTCAACCTCCTGGACCCAAGGGATCCTCCCACTCTCAGCCTCCCAGGTAGCTAGGACTATGGGCATGTGCCACTATGCACGGCTTATTTTTTAATTTTTTTTTTTTTTTTTTTGTAGAGACAGAGTCTTGCTATGTTTCCCTGACTGGTCTTGAACTCCTGAGCTTAAGCAATTCTCCTGCCTCGGCCTACCAGTGTGCTGGGATTACAGGCATGAGCCACCGTGCCTGTCCAAATATTTTCGTATTGAGTGAATGAGAGGCGCGACCGTCAAGAAAGAATGAATGACCCTGGGTTTGTAACTAAGGGATCATTCAGTAATGGGGCGGGGGGAATAAGATGGGCAACCAGCGACTCCTACACCAGCCATGCTGGAGACCCACCATTATGTTCTTTAGGGCCACTAGCAAGAGATGGGGCCAGATAACATTTGGTGATGGAGGCTTGGGAATATGGGGTTAGCACAGTCATTTGCTGCTTGGACCAGTGGTATCTGGTTCAACAAATTTTCATGAGCATCAGGAGAGTATTATGGTCTGTATTCTGGATCCAAATGAGCTAGGATTCAAATTATGATTCTGCCACTTACTGTCCACGTGACCTCAAGCAATTCACTTAACATCTCTGTGCCTGCGTTGCCCCATCTGTCAACTCAGATAATAGGATTGTGGCATGGAGACAATGAGCTGATATGAATGAAGTGCTTAGCACCTCGGCTGACACCTAGTAAGCATGATGTAAGTGTTTACTTTTTACTTTTATTAATGGAATGAACCCACGAATGAGCTATTTCAAAACCAGAAGCGGTCCAGAGAGGGTTTCACAAAGAACCTGGGAGACACCTCATGTGAGATGCCCTTCTGCACACAGCCATCTACCTTTGCTTTGTTCGTGAAGTACTTCCACCTTCCCAACCGGGGGATCTCATCTGGGTAGGCTTGCTGCCTGGTGTATGAAGCACCTCTATTGGGCAGAACTTGTACCAAGCTACCTGAGACACACTTAGGAAGCTTTCTCATTCCAGATCTACATGTGAGGATTTTGGCTTCCACATGGCTCTCTGGTGAAATGCGTTAGGGCTATGGAAGTGGGTGCAGACTGTTACATTCTGGCTTTTTATTAGTCCAACACACTGACACCAACGTGCTGCTAGTATATGATACTATTATCTAAGCATTGAAATTGGTGCAGACCATTGCTTAATCGGGCCAACTTCTCATTTCCATCTCCCAACCCCAGCTTCCGTTCTCTATATCAGCTTCCAAAACCTCACTGCTAGCTCCTGGCTTTGATGACCCATTTTGGACACTTCTCTAGCCTGATGTGTATTTGAAGAACAGGTGAGTTATCTCCTTTTTTGTTTTTTATTTTTATTTTTTTGAGATGGAGTTTCACTCTTGTTGCCTAGGCTGGAGTGCAGTGGTGCGATCTCGGCTCACTGCAACCTCTGCCTCCTGGGTTCAAGTGATTCTCCTGCCTCAGCCTTCTGAGTAGCTGGGATTACAGGCACCCACCACCACGTCCCACTAATTTTTTGTATTTTTAGTAGAGATGGGGTTTCACCATGTTGGCCAGGCTGTTCTCGAACTCCTGACCTCAGATGATCCGCCCAACTCAACCTCCCAAAGTGCTGGGATTATAGGCATGAGTCACCGTGCTCTGCTTTTTTTTTTCTTTCTTTTTTTTTCTTTTTTCTGACAGGGTCTTGCTTTATTATCCAGGGTAGAGTACGGTGGCACCATCATGGCTCACTGCAACCTTGAACTCCTGGGCTTAAACAATCCTCCTGCCTCAGCCTCCTGGGTAGCTGGTACTACAGGCATGTGCTACCATGCCTGGCTAATTGAAAAAATGTTTTGTAGAGACAAGATCTTGCTACATTGCCCAGGCTAGTCTTAAACACCTGGGCTCAGACAATCCTCCTGCCTTGGCCTGCCAAAGCTCTGGGGTTTCAGGTGTGAGCAACTGCGCCTGGCCTGTCTGGAAGGAGCCATTCATTGCCGGGCTGGGATTAGCTCTCAGTTTCCAGGTGATTCACTTATGTGGGTCTGAACAGAAACAATGATGTTCAAAAAATCCTACAGAAACATTATGTACATAAGCCCGAGGACTGGGAAAATTTTTCACTACTCTTCAAGCCTAAATACCTCTCTTAAACTAACAAATAAGCTGTGAAAGCAATGTATGCACATTGTATAAAATGTATAAAATACGGGAAAACATAATGAAATGAATAAGAATCTTTTTTTTTTTTTTTTTTTTTTTTTTCTGGAGACAGAGTCTCACTCTGTCACCCAGGCTGAAATGAAGTGGCACAATCTCAGCTCACTAAAGCCTCCAATTCCTGGTCTCAAGAGATCTTCTTGCCTCAGCCTCCTGAGTAGCTGGAACTACAGGTGCATGTCATCACACCTGACTAATTTTTTTTTTTTTTTTTTTCGTAGAGATGAGGTTTTGCTATGTTGCCCAGGCTGGGTCTTGAACTCCTGACTTCAAGCCATCCTCCTGCCTCGCCCTCTCAAAGTGCTGGGATTATGGCCACGAGCCACTGTGGCCAGCCTTATTTTTTATTGCACTATGCAGAGATACCTATTCTGAACTCGCTTTTGATTTCACTGTAACCATTTCCATGTTCATTCCCCCCCATGCCTCCGTGTGTGTGCGTGTGTGTGTGCATGTACACAATTATAGTTATACATATTTCCCTCCTTCCAATATGCTGAAGCCCAAATACTTCTTTTTTTTTTTTTTTTTTTTGAGACGGAGTCTCGCTCTGTCGCCCAGGCTGGAGTGCAGTGGCCGGATCTCAGTTCACTGCAAGCTCTGCCTCCCGGGTTTACGCCATTCTCCTGCCTCAGCCTCCCGAGTAGCTGGGACTACAGACGCCCGCCACCTCGCCCGGCTAGTTTTTGGTATTTTTTAGTAGAGACGGGGTTTCACCGTGTTAGCCAGGATGGTCTTGATCTCCTGACCTTGTGATCCGCCGGTCTCGGCCTCCCAAAGTGCTGGGATTACAGGCTTGAGCCACCGCGCCCAGCCTGAAGCCCAAATACTTCTAACTCAGGCCAATAGGGAGTTATATTTCTTTGTGAAATTAGCTCTCTGATTTTTATTTATTTTATTTATGTATTTATTTTTTTTTAGAGACAGAGTCTCGCTCTGTTGCTCAGGCTGGAGTGCAGTGGCGTGATCTTGGCTCACTGCAACCTCCTCCTGCTGGGTTCAAGCAATTCTCCTGCCTCAGCCTCCTGAGTAGCTGGGCGCCACCACACCCAGCTAATTTTTTGTATTTTAGTAGAGATGGAGTTTCACCGTGCTGCCCAGGTTGGTCTCAAACTCCTGAGCTCAGGCCATCCGCCTGCCTTGGCCTCCCAAAGTGCTAGGATTACAGGCACAAACCACGGCACCTGGCAGCTCTCTTGATTTTCATAATAAAGAACACTTTACAGAAATTCGTTTTTGCCACCATCCTTGCTGGGGCCACCTGTTCAATATACTGATTCATGCAATGTAGGGAGCAGAATTCTGCTTTTGGGTGAAATTGAGTGAAATTGCAGAATGGATGAAGAAGGAGAACCTTCTAAAACTTCTAGCCTTTTTTCTTTTTCTTTCTTTTCTCTTTTTTTTTTTTTTTTTTGTTTTTGGCATTACATGGAGATGCCCTTCGCTGTGAAATCTTGTTAGGTAATTATCAGAGACCCCTTTTTAGGTTCCCCGATGTCTTCCCTTCTGGGACACCAGATTCTACTTTTAGTAGGTGCCCCTCTTTCTCCTGGAGATAATCACATCAATTGGTCTCTCATTCCAGGGGGATATGACCTAGAATCTGTTTTGTCTTTGAGAAATGAGGTCGCTTTTCTGGTGGAGGCGTCAGGAGACGGTGGGAAGCCCCAGGCTGGGAGAGGAGGTGCTTCCTGGTTCTTCTCTGTCATCTCCTGCAAAGGCAGTGACCCTGCTGGTCAGTGAGTGACAAGGACCTGTGTCTATGGCTATACCCTCGATCAATCCCTTAAAATGGCTCAGGCAGGCCAGGCATGGTGGCTCATGCCTATAATCCCAGCACTTTGGGAGGCCGAGGTAGGCGGATCACTTGAGGCCAGGAGTTCGAGACCAGCCTTGCCAATATTGTGAAACCCCGTCTCTACAAAAATGCAAAAATTAGCTGGGAGTGGTGGCACGTGCCTGTAATCCCAGCTACTCAAGAGGCTGAGGCATGAGAATTGCTTGAACCCGGGGGGCAGAAGTTGCCATGAGCTGAGATTTTGTCACTGTGCTCTAGCCTGGGCAAGACAGAGGCTCTATTACAAAAAACAAAACAACAACAACAACAACACCCCACCAAAAACAAAAAGACAAAAACCAAAAACACAAACCAAAAACAAACAAACAAACAAAAATAATGGCTCAGGCATCCATCATCAATGTCTTCCCGCAATGGACAAATTCCATAGTTTCTTTTCTATCCTGCTCAACTTGACCTCCTGGGAGCTTTGAAATTGTCAGCCCCCTGTGACTTGAATCCCCTCCCCTGTGCTCTTTCACATGTTTCCTTTTTCACCTCTACTCTGTGTTCTTTACTATCCGGTTGTCCGCCATCCACCCCTCAAAAATGGTGGGTTTCTTTTTCAGCTGGGTTAGGCATCTTCAGGTGGCCCTGAATGGTCCCCACCTCCTGATCTTCATGTCCTGTGTAATCCCTTGAGTGTGGGCTGGACCTGATGACTCACTTGTAACCAAAAGGCTATGGCAAACGTGATAGATGCCGCTTCTGAGATTAGATTACAAAGTGATCATGGCTTCTGTTCTGCTCTATCTTGCTTGTACTTTCACTTGCTCACTCTAAAGAAATCCAAGTCAGGCATGGTGGCTTATGCCTGTAATCCCAGCACTTTGGGAGGCTGAGGTAGGAGGATTGCTTGAAGCCAGGAGTTTGAGGCTAGCCTGAGCAACATAGCAAGACCCCGTTTCTTAAAAAAAACAACAAACAAACAAAACAAAACAAAAAACATCTGGGTGTGGTGGTACATATCTGGAATCTGAGCTACTCAAGAGGCTGGGGTGGGAGGATTGCTTGAGCCCAGGAGTTGGAGGTTGCAGTGAGCTATGATTGCGCCACTGCACTCCAGCCTGGGTAACAGAGCAAGATCCTGTCTCAAAACAAAACAAAACAAAAATAATAAGAGAAATAGCGCGTACATCAAACTTTCATTCTCCATTCACTTCTCATTCCTCACTTTTTCCTTGGAAAATCTTTTTCACATTAGTGAATTTGGGTATTAATAGTTAGGTTAGGGCCAGGTGTGGTGGCTCACACCTGTAATCCCAGCACTTTGGGAGACTGAGGCAGGTGAATTGCTTAAGCCCAGGAGTTTGAGACCAACCTCGGCAACATGATAAACCCTGGCTCTACACAAAATAGAAAAATTAGCCGGGGATTATGGTGTGTGCCTGTGGTTCCAGCTACTCTGGAGGCTGAAGAAGGAGAATCACCTGAGCCAAGGGAGGTCGAGGCTGCAATGAGCCCTGATTGTGCCACTGTACTCCAGCCTGGGGGACAGAGTGAGACCCTGTCTCAAGAAAATAAAAAGGTTAGGAAGACTGTGGCTTTACAACCAATGGGTAGGTTCAATGAAGTGAACCTCAAGTTTAGAATGGCATCCAAGTTCCTTACCATAATCTGCAGAATTCCAGTTTCTTAGCATCTGGTCCCATCCCACCTTTCCTTCCGTTTCCCACATCTCTGTCCAAAGAGATGAAAGTATCAGTCATGATGTGCTCACCATCCGTGTTTAATCTCATAGTCTTTGCATTTGTTTTTCCTCTCTCTGAAATGTTCTTTCTCCTCTGAAATGTTCTTATTCTGCATTTTTATATGGCTTACTCCCTTTCTTGTTTTGGGTCTCTGCTCAAATATTATCTCTTTTTTTTTTTTGAGACGGAGTCTCGCTCTGTCACCCAGGCTGGAGTGCAGTGGCCGTATCTCAGCTCACTGCAAGCTCCGCCTCCCGGGTTTACGCCATTCTCTGGCCTCAGCCTCCCGAGTAGCTGGGACTACAGGCGCCCGCCACCTCGCCCGGCTAGTTTTTTGTATTTCTTAATAGAGACGGGGTTTCACCGTGTTAGCCAGGATGGTCTCGATCTCCTGACCTCGTGATCCGCCCGTCTCGGCCTCCCAAAGTGCTGGGATTACAGGCTTGAGCCACCGCGCCCGGCCTCAAATATTATCTCTTAAAGAAATCTTCTTTGACTACTTGGTTTGAGGTCTCACACCACCGGGCTATGCTCCAGACCTCCACCCCTCACAGCTGTTGTCAGTTTGTAATTCTTTTGCTTCCCTCTCTAGAATGTCAGCTCCTTGGTGGGTATCTCATTTGTCTTAGTTATTACTGAATCTACAGTTCCCAGCCCGGTTCCTGGATCAAAGTAGACCCTTAATATTTGTTTGTTGAATGACATAATGATGACTGCTCTGCCATGCTAAAACATACTCCTTGTGTGTGGACCAACCAAGGACTTTCTTCTGCTTCTGCTATGAACATTCCTGTTCTAGCTGTTCAACCTTCAAACATCTTTTCTGTTTGTGGGATAACCCAAATTAGGTGTGAAGAAGAACTGATGAAAGACCTTATCTACTGTTATGGGTTGAACTGTGCCTCTCAAAAAAGGTATGTTGGAGTTCTCCCCGTGGTACATGTGAATGTGATGTTATTTGGAATTAGGGTCATTGCGGATGTAATTAAGGTAAGGTGGTACTAGAGTAGGGTGGATCCTACTCCTGTCCTTATGACAAGTTAGCCATGTATATAAGAGAACAGAGATGCATGGGGAGAATGCTGTGTGAAAACGTAATGATCAACAAAGGAAATGGCATCAATATGTCAAGGAGATATCTGCACTCCCCATGTTTATTGCAGCACTGTTCACAGTAGCCAAGATATGGAATGAGCCTGAGTCCATCTGGTTGGATAAAGCCAATGTGGCACATACACACAACAGAATACTATTTAGCCATTAGAAAGAAGGACATCCTGTCATTTGCAACAACCTGGATGAAGCTGGAGGACATTAGGCTAAATGAATAACCCAGGCACAAAGACAAATACTGCATCTTGTCACTTATATGTGGAAGGTAAAAAAGTCAAACTCGTAGAAACAGAATAAAATGGTGGTTGCCAGAGGCTAGGATTGTGGGCAGTTGGGGAGATGTTGGTCAGAAGACACAAAATTTTAGTTAGAAGGGAGGAATAAGTTCAACAGATCTATTATACATCGTGGCAACTATAGTTAATGACAATATATTACAGAGAGATATGCCTCAACTTATGATAAGGTTACATCTTGATAAACCCATCATAAATTGAAAATATTGTAAGTCAAAATGCATTTAATAAGTATAACCTACTGGCCAGCATAGCTTAGTCTCATCTGCCTTAAACATGCTCAGAACACTTACATTAGCCTACAGTTGGGCAAAATCATCTAACACAAAACCTATTTTATAATAAAATGTTGACTATCTCATGTAATTTATTGACTATTGTATTGAAGGTGAAAACAAGAATGATTGTGCGGCCACTCAGAGGATGGTTTCTACTTTGCACCATTGTAGAGTCAAAAAATCACAAGTTGAACTATTGGAAGTTGGAGACTGTACTTGAAAATTGCTGAAAGAGATTTGCAGCGTTCTCACCACAAAAAATGGTTAGCATGTGAGATAATGCATGTAAACCGAAAAGTATCTCAGATGAGTCTCAATCAGTTTAGAAGTTTATTTTGCCAAGGTTATTGACATGCCTGTGACACAGGAGAGGTCCTGATGACATGTGCCCAGGGTCTTTGGGCTACAACTTGGTTTTATAGATTTTAGGCAGACATGAGACATCAATCAATACATGTTAGGTGTACATTGGATCGATCCAGAAAGGTGGGACAACTTGAGGTGGGGAGGAGTTGGGGGGCTTCCAAGTCATAGGTGGATTCAAAGATTTTCCAACTGGCAATTGATTGAAAAAGTTTATATAAAGATATGGAATCCATAGAAGAGAGTGTCTGGATTCCTATAAGGGGTTGTGGAGACCAAGGTTCTTATTTTGCAGATGAAGCCACCAGGTAGCAGGCTTCAGAGAGAGTAGATTTTAAATGTTTCTTATCAGACTTAAAAAGTTTCCAGACCCAGTTAATTCTCTCCTGGATCAGGGAGAAGACCTGGAAAGGAGAAGGGATGCTCTAAAGAGTGTAGATTTTCCCCACGAGAGACAGCTTTGCAGGGCCATTTCAAAATATGTCAAAGAAATATATTTTAGAGTAAAATACCTCAATTTCTTTCAGGACCTGCAATCTGTCATGTGATGCTATACTAAAGTAATTTGGAATTTGGTGTCTTATTGCTACAAAAAGTCTTAAGATCTCTGTTTTTTTTTTTTTTTTTTTTTGTCTGTTTGTTTGTTTTTTGAGACAGAGTCTCACTCTGTTGCCCAGGCTGGAGTACAGTGGCATAATCTTGGTTCACTTGGTTCACTTGGATCTCTGCCTTCTGGGTTCTAGTGATTCTCTTGCCTCAGCCACCTGAATAGCTGGGACTACAGGCATGTACTACAATGACCAGCTAATTTTTGTATTTTTAGTAGATACAGGGTTTCACCATGTTGGCCAGGCTGGTCTTGAACTCCTGACCTCAAGTGATCTGCCCACCTCGGCCTCCCAAAGTGCCTGGATTACAGGTGTGAGCCACCACACCTGGCCAAGATCTCTGTTTTAATGTTAATGCTGGCCAGCTATGCCTGAATTCCAAATGGAGGAGGGCATAATGCGGCATGTCTGATTCCATCTTCCCATCATGGCCTGAACTACTCTTTCAGGTTAACTTTGGAATGCCCTTGGCCAAGAGGAGTCCATTCAGATGGTTGGTAGGGCATAGAATTTTATTTTTAGTTTACATGCATATGTTAATAGCTTGATTTAGTCATTCCATAATGCATACACACACAGACACATACACACACACACGCAAACCTCATATTGTACATCATAAATATATGCAATTTTTTTTTTTTTGAGATGGAGTCTTGCTCTGTTGCCCAGGCTGGAGTGCAGTGGCCGGATCTCAGCTCACTGCAAGCTCCGCCTCCCGTGTTCACGCCATTCTCCCACCTCAGCCTCCCGAGTAACTGGGACTACAGGCGCCCGCCACCTCGCCCGGCTAGTTTTTTGTATTTTTTAGAAGAGACGGGGTTTCACCATGTTAGCCAGGATGGTCTCGATCTCCTGACCTCGTGATCCACCCGTCTCGGCCTCCCAAAGTGCTGGGATTACAGGCTTGAGCCACCGCGCCCGGCCAATATATGCAATTTTTACTTGTCAATTCAAAAAAAGACATGAAGATTGGAGTGGAGGATATACAAGCCAAGAAATGCCCAGGATTCTTGGCAACTATGGGAAACTAGAATGAGGCAAGGAAAGATTCTCCTCCAGAGGTTTGGAAGGAGCACAGCCCCACCAACACCTTGATTGCAGATTTCTGCCTTCCAAGACTGTGTGAGAATAAATTCCTGTTGCTTTCAACCAGACAATTTGCAGTGATTTGTTATGGCAGGCCTAGGAAACTAATATAATGGCTTCTGCTCCATTAGCTGAGGGTCCCCGGCCTATTCCTGGCCTATCTCTATGTGGCATTGCCTATCACAGATAGGAGCACCGGGGAAGCATCTCAAATAGCAAAGCAAGAGTGAAGCAGCCACTTGCTCTCTTGGCTGCCTGAAGCTCATCTTCTTCTTTTTTTTTTTTTTTTTTGAGACGGAGTCTTGCTCTGTCGCCCAGGCTGGAGTGCAGTGGAACGATCTCGGCTCACTGCAAGCTCCGCCTCCCGGGTTCACGCCATTCTCCTGCCTCAGCCTCCTGAGTAGCTGGGACTACAGGCGCCCACCACCGAGCCCGGCTAATTTTTTGTATTTTCAGTAGAGACGGGGTTTCCCCGTGGTCTCGATCTCCTGACCTTGTGATCCGCCCGCCTCGGCCTCCCAAAGTGCTGGGATTACAGGCGTGAGCCACCGCCCCCGGCTGAAGCTCGTCTTCTAATTTCCTGGTTTCCCACCTTAACCTGCCCCAATGCTGCCATTTTCTGGGGATTCCTTTAAGCGACAAACCCCAAATATCTGAGACAAGTCTTAGTCAATTTAGGAAGTTTATTTTGCCAAAGTTAAAAATGAGTGCCTGTGACACATCCTCAGGAGGTCCCGATGACATGTGATCCAGGTGGTCTGGGCACAGCTTGGTTTTCTACATGTTAGAGAGACATGAGACATCAGTAAATATGTGTAAGAAGTACATTGGTTCCACCCAGAAAGGTGGAACAACTCAAAGCGGGGAGGAGGATTCCAGGTCATAGGTAAGAGACAAATGGTTGCGTTCTTTTGAGTTTCTGATTCGCCTTTCCAAAGGAGGCACGCAGATATGCATTTATCTCAGTGAGCAGAGGGATGACTGAGTTCTATCTGTCCTTTGCCTGCGAGGAAATTCCTTGTGAGGGAGATATGTACCTCTTTTATCTTAGTAGCTATCTTTTTTAGGAATAGAATCGGAGGCATGTTTGTCCTAAGTAGTTCCCAGCTTGACTTTTCCCTTTGGCTTAGTGATTTCTGGGTCCCAAGATTTATTTTCCTCTCACACTCCACCAGATTCTCCAAGGCAGGGAGCCCATTGTTATCCACAAAAATCCACCTCCTGGGGTGCAGAGCAAGTTGGAGGGGTGCATCCTTTCTACCTTCTGGAGAAGGATGGAGAGTAGACTTGGGGGCCCACTAGAAAATTTTTGTTTTCTAATAGCTTGATTGATTGGTCGAGTGACTTGATAAGTATTTACTGAGCATCTGCTCTGTGTCAGGCGCCAGGCTCAGAGCCAGGAGAGGAGAGCAGTAAGATGAATTTTCTCTTGTCTCCTGGAGCTTGTCATTCAGTGGGAAAAATGAAAAACTAAAATAAACCATCAAGATCATGTCAGATAGAAGTAACAGCTTAAGGTACAAAGAAAGGAAGAAGAAGAAGGAGAAGGAGAAACAGAAGAAGAAAGAAGAAGAGGAAGGAGGAGGAGGAGGAGGAGGAGGAGGAGGAGGAGAAGGAGGAGGAGGAGGAGGAGAAGGAGGAGGAGGAGGAGGAGGCGGAGGAGAATAAACTGACCAATTGGCAGGATTCTAATATATCTGCTTCTAAGTGTACAGTTCAGTGGCATTAGGTACAATCACATTGTTGGGCAACCATCACCTTCATCTGTCTTCCCCAGCTGAAACTCAGTACCCATGAAACAATAACTCCGCATTCTCCTCGCAATTCTGCAGTCCCTGGCAACCAATGTTCTACTTTTTGTCTTTACTTTGGCTATTCTTTTTATCTCTTATAAGTTGAATCATACAATGCTTGTCCTTTTGCATTTGGCTTCTTTCACTTAGCCCACTGTCCTCAAGGTTTATTCATGTAACAAGTAGGCATGATTCTAACTTTGAACTAAGACAAATATCTCCACCTGGAAAGCAGTTCACCAACAATTTAGTGTTGATTATAAATAGGATTTGATTGATTTTTTTCTACCATGTTTCCTTCTATTCTTTCTGCATTTTTCAGATTTTCTGCAATGAACATGAATTACCTTAATCCTTACCTTAAGGAACATGAAATCCTTAAGGTCTTTAAAATGGACACCCCCTTTTCCTTCTGTCTCTCTTCTTCATCAATGATATTACCATCTAATGTTCTTTTCTAGGGTACCCTAGCTCCTGGATCTACCACTGATCTACCATCTCTCTTCTTCTATGAGGTCAACTGAGGATGCTTCTACTACTATACTTTACTTTTTTAATGTCAAATTGTATTTTTGTTCACCCTTAAGCAACTATTGATGCCAACATTGGGGATCTGGACTTTTAATATATGTTTTAATTAAAAATTTAAAAATTGACAAAAACTGTATTTGTGTATCAAGTATAGCATAATGTTTTATAGTATATGTATATATTGTGGAATGACTAAATCTGGTGAATTAACATATGCATTCCCTCATATGGTTATCATTTTTGTGGTGAAGCATTTGCATCTGCTCCCTTAGCATTTTTTAGGAATAAGGTAACCATGCTGTCCAATAGATGTCTTGAACTTTTTTCTCCTATCTAACCGAAATTTGCCATCCTTTGACCAAAATCTTCCCAACCACCCAAGCCTATGGTAACCATTTTTCTACATTTTTTTCCTTTCTTTTCTTTCTTTTTTTTTTTGGAGAAAAAAGTGAAACAAGAAGTTTCACTCTTGTTGCCCAGGCTGGGGTGCAGTGGTGTGATCTCGGCTCTCTGCAACCTCCACCTTCACGGTTCAAGCAATTCTCCTGCCTCAGCCTCCCAAGTAGCTGGGATTACAGGCATGCACCACCACACCTGGCTAATTTTTGTATTATTTGTAGAGACGGTGTTTCACCATGTTGGCCAGGCTGGTCTTGAACTTCTGACCTCAGGTGATCCACCAGCCTTGGCTTCCCAAAGTGCTGGGATTACAGGTGCGAGCCACCACGCTCGGCCACTCTACTCTCTTTTTCTGTGAGTTCAACATTTTAGGATTCCACATATGAGTGAGATCATGCAGTGTGTGTCTTTCTGTACCTGGCTTATTTCCTGTAACATCACGTTCTCTGAGTTCACCCCTGTGGTTGCAAATGGCAGGATTTCCTTTTTTTTTTTATGGCTGAATACGATCCCATTGTGATTATACTCTACCACCTGCCTGCTTATTTTTCTTCTTCCTCTTCTAAATACCTATCAAGAGGGAAGTCTGAGCAGAAAGAAACTCAGGATGGCGCACTCAAACTTTTTAAGGAATAGAATGGCAGGGGGGATTGCCCTAAGCAGCTCCCAGCTTGACTTTTCCCTTTGGCTTAGTGATTTTGGGGTTCCCAAACTCATTTTCCTTTCACAAAGCCAACCCCATCAGATTCTCCAAGGTAGGCAGCCCATTGATAGCCACAAAAATCCACCTTCTGGGGTGCGGAGCAAGTCGGAGGGTTGCATTCTCGCTACCCCCTGGAGAAAGATGGAGAGTAGACTGGGTAGTTTGAGGGGAGTTGGGACAAGGTGTGGGAGGGGCTAAAGAAACCACACAGGATTGCAGAATCCATGCAGTTCCCTGGAGTAGGCAGCATCTGGGAGTTATTACCACTCCTGGGCAGATGCAGAGAGGGGAGGGAGCTGTTACTACTGGAACCTAGAGACGGCTGCCAGCCAGGACCCTGTGCTCTGCAGTCTAAGGCCAATCTGCAGGGGGATGCAGGGAGGGACCCAGGAAATAAATACTCTGGTCTCACCCTCTTTCATCCCTCTTGCCTCCTGTAAGGGCTTCCCATTGCTTGAAGCCAACCAGAAGACAGAAGACAAGGCTTCCTGTTGGTTTGGTCCATGAACCTGGACACAGAACAAGGGGAGGACAGATGGAGAACGTCCCTGGAGGCCATCTAGAAGGTCTCCAGCATCATTTCGTGTGGAGCCCTGAGTTAAAAGAAAAATTAAAGAATGGGCTTCTCTGGGGTTGACAGAAGCAAATGTTCTGAGAAACGAGGTCAACTGCAAAAGGCCCACTAGCACCTAGTGCTCAGCTCACAGCCCACCTGCACCCTAGCATACTGTCTGCAAGGATTCAGCTCACAGCCCACCTGCACCCAACCATCCTGTCTACAAGCATTCAGCCCACAGCCCACCTGCACCCTAGCATACTGTCTACAGGCATTCAGCTCACAGCCCACCTGCACCCAACCATCCTGTCTATAGGCATTCAGCTCACAGCCCACCTGCACCTAAGCAATCCTGTCTACAAGCATTCAGCTCACAGCCCACCTGCATCCAACTATCCTGTCTACAAGCATTCAGCTCACAGCCCACCTGCACCCAACTATCCTGTCTACAAGCATTCAGCTCACAGCCCACCTGCATCCAAGCATCCTGTCTACAAGCATTCAGCTCACAGCCCACCTGCATCCAAGCATCCTGTCTACAAGCATTCAGCTCACAGCCCACCTGCACCTAAGCAATCCTGTCTACAAGCATTCAGCTCACAGCCCACCTGCATCCAACTATCCTGTCTACAAGCATTCAGCTCACAGCCCACCTGCACCCAACTATCCTGTCTACAAGCATTCAGCTCACAGCCCACCTGCATCCAAGCATCCTGTCTACAAGCATTCAGCTCACACCCCACCTGCATCCAACCATCCTGTCTACAAGCATTCAGCTCACAGCCCACCTGCACCCAATCATCCTGTCTGCAAGCACTTAGCTCAAGCAGCACGACCTTATACAATTTTCCTTCCAGCCCCTGCCTCTTTGCAGACAGCAGACAACCTTCCTTCTGCTGTCTTACCCATTGCATCCTTGCAATGCATGTCCCCCTTTCTTTAATAAATCTGCCTTTTAAAACTCACTCTTGTCTTGGTAAATTCCTTTACCCCCTGCATGCAGGTCTCAAACAATTGTTGACCATGACATCTCTCACTAAGACAGAGTTGCCAGGATGGTACCAGGCCTCCCCTCCCAGTGCAATGCCGGGCAGAAAGTATATGTTAATAAATGTTGATGAAATAGCCAGGAATGAGAAGGAGACTGACTTTTTAAAATTATAAAATACACATAACGTAACATTGACCATTTCAACGTCGATGGTTCAGTGACTTTAGTACATTTGCAGTGTTGTGCTACCATCATCATTACCAAGTTTGACTACAGTTTTCACCTTCACAGAAGGAAACCCTGTACCCATTAGCAGTCATTCACCATCGCCCCCCGACTCCAGCCCTGGGCAACCACTAATTGGATGTCTCTCTTTATGGATTTACCTGAGCTGGGTATTTTATATAAATATAAGCGCAGACTGAATTTGGGAGGGGGTATCCTGAATCCCTCAGTTCTGACTTTCCCCTTTTTATCTCCCCTGAAATTCTACTTTTAGACAATTCGCTTGCATATCAGGTCACTCTGGTAATGAAAGAGGGGGGATCAGGAGAGGGAGACCTGGTCCTCCTCCCACCTCCTCTGCTCCCTCTGGGGCCCTGGGAACGGTGGGGAAGCTGTTAGCCGATAATGAGACCCCCGCTCCCTTAATGACTCTGGGGGCTGCGGGGATGCCTCAGGCTAGCTCTGCCCTAATTAATTAATAGGGAGCGTTTCCCACAGAGGAATTAGCCTCAATTCCTCAGTCTCAGGCTCTTCTTGGCTCAGCTCATGTTCAAGCTCCACCTTGCAGCTGGGGCAGTCGTCTGGGGCAGCCTGGGGTGCTCCGTCTGCACTGCCCTGCCCTCCTAATGCTAGAGCCAGAGTTGAAGCCTCTGATCAGAGTGGACCGGGGGTGACTGGAGGTTTCAGCCAGACAGATGTGAGCTCCAATCTAACTCCACTCAATTTTTTTTTTTTTTCTTGAGACAGAGTCTTGCTCTGTAGCCCAAGATGGAGTGCAGTGGCACGATCTTGGCTCACTGCAACCTCCACCTCCTGAGTTCAAGTGATTCTCCTGCCTCAGCCTCCTGAGTAGCTGGGATTACAAGTGCGCACCACCTGTCTGCCCACCTTGGCCTCCCAAAGTGCTGGGATTACAGGCGTAAGCTGCCACACCTGGCCCTGACCCTGCTCTTTATTAATTCTGAGGCCTGCTGCTTAACCTCTTTGAGACCCTTTTATATCCATAAAAGGGAGCTGGCAGCCTTCACTGTTGAGAGAGCAAGAGATCCACAAGGCCACGATGAGGTTAAGATACCAGTCCCGCATGCAAAATATAAGGTAGCACCAAAAAACTCGGCGACTAAACTAAATAATGTTCCAATGTCAATAATTAAAAAAAACCAACAACTCATGAAATTAACGCAAACAATCCATGGTTAAACCAAATAGCAGAATGTTCAAGACAGAATCAGTAAGCATGTTGAACTGAGTCATACAGGAGCCTAAAAAGCGGAAGGCACTGGGCACAGTGGCTCACGCCTGTAATCCCAGCACTTTGGGAGGCCGAGGCAGGCAGATCACCTGAGGTCAGGAGTTCGAGACCAGCCTGGCCAACGTGGTGAAACCCCGTCTCTACAAAAAATACAAAAATTAACTGGACGTGGTGGTGGGCACCTGTAATCCCAGTTACTTGGGAGGCTGAGGCAGGAGAATCGCCAGAACCCAGGAGGCGGAAGTTGCAGTGAGCTGAGATCACACCACTGCACGACAGAGCAAGACTCCATCTAAAAAAAAAAGCAGAAGGAAAAGTAGGAACTTTGGTCCCGTCTTTATTTAACATGTTGATCTATTTTGTTCATTGTGGATTTTTTGTGTTCATTTGATTTCTAAGAAGATTGCATTGAAATATTGTTTCTCTTTAATATTGAGGATTTTTGGCACTCCTTTACTTTTGTTTTATTGAAGTGAAATTTGTGTAATGTAAAATTAACTTTTTTTTTTTTTTTTTTTTTTTTTTGGACACAGAGTCTCCCTCTGTCACCCAGGCTGGAGGGCAGTAGTGATATCTTGGCTCACTGCAACATCCTCCTCCTGGGTTCAAGCAATTCTGGTGTCTCAGCTTCCCAAGTAGCTGGGATTATAGGCGCACATCACCAGCAGCTAATTTTTGTATTTTTAGTAGAGATGGGGTTTCACCATGCTGGCCAGGCTGGTCTTGAACTCCCGACCTCTAGTGATCCATCCACCTCAGCCTCCCAAAGTGCTGGGATTACAGGCATGAGCCACCGCACCTAGTCAAATTAACTCTTAAAGAGTACAATTCCCGGTGTTCTGTAACCATCACCTCTATCTAGGTCCAGAACACTTCAATCACCCCAAAAGGAAATCTATACCCTTTAACAGTCACTCATCATTTCTCCCTCCTGCAGCCCCTGACAACCACGAATCTGCTTTCTAAATCTAGGATAGGATTTGCCTATTCTGGACATTCATATAAACAGAATTATATACACTTACGTGGCCTTTTGTATCTGGCTTCTCTCACTCAGCATTATGTTTTTTTTTTGGTTTTTTTTTTTTTTTTTTTTTTTTTTTTTGAGATGGACTCTCGCTCTGTCCCCCTGGCTGGAGTGCAGTGCCGCGATCTCGGCTCACTGCAAGCTCCGCCTCCTGGGATCATGCCATTCTCCTGCCTCAGCCTCCTGAGTAGCTGGGACTACAGGCGCCCGCCACCGCACCTGGCTAATTTTTTGGTATTTTTAGTAGAGACGGGGTTTCACCGTGTTAGCCAGGATGGTCTTGATCTCCTGACCTTGTGATCCACCCGCCTCAGCTTCCCAAAGTGCTGGGATTACAAGCGTGAGCCACCACGCCCAGCCAGCATTATGTTTTTTAAGGTGTGTTTTAAAAATTATTTTTATTTTAAAATTTTATTGAAATGACAGATAAAATTGTGTGTATTTATTGTGTACAGCATGTTTTGAAGTATACACATACACATTGTGGAATGGCTAAATCTAGCTCACCAATATATGCATTGCCTTCCAAAGTTTATTTTTGTGGTAAGGACATTTACAATGTACTCTCTCAGCATTTCTCTAGAATACAATGTATTGTTATTAACCAGAGTCACCATGTTGCACAATAGATCCCCTGAAATCATTCCTTTTTAAAAAAATTTTTTTTTATTTTAGACGGAGTCTTACTCTTGTTGCCCAGGCTGGAGTGCAGTGGTGCGAATCTCAGCTCACTGCAACTTCCGCCTCCCAAGTTCAAGAGATTCTCCTGCCTCAGCCTCCCAAGTAGCTGGGATTACAGGTGTGCACCACCATGCCCAGCTAATTTTGTATTTTTAGTAGAGACAGGGTTTCACCATGTTGGCCAGGCTGGTCTCAAACTCCTGACCTCAGGTGATCCGCCCACCTCAGCTTCCCAGAGTGCTGGGATTACAGGCGTGAGCCACCGTGCCCGGCAAAAATTATTCCTCTTTACCAACTGATATTCGGTATCCTTTGGCCACCATCTCCCCAATCCCCCTACTTAAGTCTCTGATAATCATCATTTTATTTTCTGCTGTTATGAGTTCAATTTTCTTTAGATTCCACTTGTAACTGAGATCATGTGGTATTTGTCTTTCAGTGCCTGGCTTATTTCACTCAACATAATGTTCTCTAGGTTCATCAAAAGGAAATCCTGTTATTTGTTCATGTTGTCATAAAGGACAGGATTTTCTTTTCTTACAACTGCATAGCATAGTATATTTAAAAATCCATTTCTCGGTGGGCACTTAGATTGCTTCCATATCTTGACTATTGTGAATAACTTTGCAATGAGCATGGGGGTGCAGGTATCTCTTTGAGATACTGATTTCATTTCGTTTGGATATACATATCCGGTAGCGGGACTGCAGGATCATATGGTAATTCTATTTTAACTTTTTGAGAAACCTCCACACTGTTCTTTTTTTTCGAGACAGAGTCTTGCTCTGTCGCCCAGGCTGGAGTGCAGTGGCATGAACTTGGCTCACGGCAACTTCCGTCTCCTGGGTTCAAGTGAATCTCCTGCCTCAGCCTCCCCAGTAGCTGGGATTACAGGTGCACACCTGGCTGATTTTTGTATGTTTAGTAGAGACGGGTTTTCACCATGTTGGCCAGGCTGGTCTCAAACTCCTAACCTCAGGTGATCCACCCCCCTCAGCCTCCCAGTTTTGAAATTACAGGCATGAGCCACTGTGCCTGGCCTCCATACTTTTTTTTTTTTTTTTTTTAATAATGGCTGTACTAATTTACATTCCCACCAACAGAGTACCTGGGCTCTCTTTTCTCCGAATTCCCCTGACCACTTATATTTCATCTTTAAAAAAAATTTTTTGACCGGGCGCGGTGGCTCACACCTGTAATTCCAGCACTTTGGGAGGCCGAGGTGAGTGGATCACCTGAGGTCGGGAGTTCAAGACCAGCCTGACCAACATGGAGAAACCCTGTCTTTTCTAAAAATACAAAATTAGCCAGGCATGGTGGCGCATGCCTGTAATCCCAGCTACTTGGGAGGCTGAGGCAGGAGAATTGCTTGAACCCAGGAAGTGGAGGTTGCAGTGAGCTGAGATCACACCATTGCACTCCAGCCTGGGCAACAAGAGAGAAACTCCTTCTTAAAAAATTTTAAGTAGATTTTGGGCCTACTGTGCAGTTTTGATACAAGGAAATATTGAATAGTGGTCAAGTCTGGGCTTTTAGTGTAACCATCACCCAAATAGTGTGTATTGTACCTAATAGGTGGTGTCTCATCCCTCAGCCCCCGACCCTCCCACCTTTTGGAGTTGCCGGTGTATGTATATCCATGGATACCCATAGTTTAGCTCCCATTTGTGAGAACATTCAGTATTTGACTCTCTTCCTTCTTTTTTTTTTTTTTTTTTTTTTTTTTTTTTTTGAGACGGAGTCTCGCTCTGTCGCCCAGGCTGGAGTGCAGTGGCCGGATCTCAGCTCACTGCAAGCTCCGCCTCCCGGGTTTACGCCATTCTCCTGCCTCAGCCTCCCCAGTAGCTGGGACTACAGGCGCCCGCCACCTCGCCCGGCTAGTTTTTTGTATTTTTTTTTTAGTAGAGACGGGGTTTCACCGTGTTAGCCGGGATCGTCTCTCGATCTCCTGACCTCGTGATCCGCCCATCTCGGCCTCCCAAAGTGCTGGGATTACAGGCTTGAGCCACCGCGCCCGGCCTCTTCCTTCTTTTTTTAAAGACAGGATCTTGCTTTGTTGCTCAGCCTGGAGTGCAGTGGCACGATCATGGCTCACTGCAGCCTTGAGCTTCTGAGCTCAGGTGATCCTCCCACCTCTGCCTCCTGAGTAGCTGGGACTACAGGTGTACACCACCACACCCAGGTTATTCTATTATTATTAATAGAGATGGGATCTTGCTATGCTGCCCAGGCTGGTTGTCTCCTACTCCTGAGCTCAAGTGATCCTCTCTCCTCAACCTCCCAAAATGTTGGAATTACAGGCATGAGCCACCACACCAGCTAGTATTTGACTTTCTGTTTGTGAGTTATTTCGCTTAAGATAATGGCCTCCAGCTCCATCCAAGTTGTTGCAAAAGACATTATTTCATTCTTTTTTTAATGGCTAAGTAGTATTCTATGGTGTATATTCTGACAGGCATTAGGTGATATCTCATTGTGGTTTTAATTTGCATTTCCCTGATGATTAATTATATTCAGCATTTTTGGTTTCATGAACCTGTTGGCCATTTTGTATGTCTTCTTTTGAGAAATGTCTATTCAAGTCCTTTGCCCATTTTCTAATTGGGTTATTTTTTTTCTGAACATAACGTTTCACAGAGCAGGAGCACCATCATCTTGGACAAAAACCGCCACTTTAAGTTCCAGCTCTTTTTCTAGCCTCACGCATTGCAAAGAAATCACTTCTCTTCTAACTACAAGCAGACAGAGCAGATCATAAAACACAAATAAGATAGCTCGGGCACAGAGGGAGGTGGGGAGAAAGTTTATTGGGTAACGACCAAACTGCACCCTCATACAATGGACCCCAGTAAAACAGTGGGTCTTAATAAGCACATTCCTTTCCCTTCAGGTGCACTAAGATAGGGAAGCTAAAAGCAGACTTGGGGAATATGCCAGGAGACTCTCCGCCTCCTGGGTTTAAGCAATTCTTCTGCCTCAGCCTCCCGAGTAACTGGAATTACAGGTGTGCACCAACATGCCTGGCTAATTTTTGTATTTTCAGTAGAGACAGTATTTCGCCATGTTGGCCAGGCTGGTCTCGAACTCTTGACCTCATGATCCTCCCGCCTCAGCCTCCCAAAGTGGTGGGATTACAGGCGTGAGCCACCGCGTCCAACCCTGATTATTTCTTTCCCCCATAGGACTTATCACCGTCTGACAATGGTTTGCAAAGTGTAGGCTGCAAATCCCTAGGGTGTGGTGGCCTTGAGACCATTCAGGGGGTCTGCAAGGTCAAAATGATTTTAATAATCATACTAAGATATTATTCGCCTTTTTTCACTGTGTTAGTCTATGCACTCGTGGAGCAAAAGTGAGGGCGAGTAACAGTGTCTACCATCTAAGCATGAATCAACGCAGCAGCACCAAGCTGTACTAGGAGGCATTATATTCTTCATTGCCACACACTCATAGTTTTAACAAAAGTCAGTTTCAGGCCAGCTACAGTGACTCATGTATGTAATTCCAGCACCTTGGGAGGCCTTGGCAGGAGGATCACTTGAGTTCAGGAGTTTGAGACCCAGTCTCTACAAAAAAGTAAAAGAAAAATTAGCCAGACCTGGTGGCACACACCTGTAGTCCCAGCTACTCAGGAGGCTGAGGTGGGAGTGTCACTTGAGCCCAGGATGTCAAGGCTATAGTGAGCTATGATCGCAACACTGAACTCCAGCCTGGGTGACAGAGGGAGACCCTGTCTCAAAAAAAAACAAAAAACAAAAAAAAACCCCAAAAAAACCAAAAAAACAAACAAACAAAAAAAATCAACTCACTTTCATTTTGGCTTGTTGTGCTTGATAAAGCAATAAAATTATTCATTTTATTAAATCCTTTTTTTGTTTTTTGAGACAGAGTTTTGCTCTTGCCGCCCGGACTGGAGTGCAATGGTGCGATCTTGGCTTACTGCAAACCTCCACCTCGTTGGTTCAAGCAATTCTCCTCCCTCGGCATCCCTAGTAGCTGAGATTACAGGTGCCCGCCACCATAGTGAGCTAAGGTTTTTTTGTATTTTTACTAGAGATGGGGTTTCACCATGTTGGCCAGGCTGGTCTTGAAATCCTAACCTCAGATGATCCAACCACCTCGGCAATCTTGACTGTTGAGTATGTATCTTTTTAATTTTCTGTGTGATGCAATAGGAAGTATGGATAAAGAATTTTTCTACACACAGAACTACCATGGTAGCTGTCTCCAGGACCAAAAAAAAAAACAAAAACCAAAAAAAAAAAAAAAAAAAAAAACACTTTGATGAGTGTTTGAATTGCAAGCTGAATCAGCTACTTTTTTTTTTTTTTCACGGAATACCATTTTTGGACAGACAAACCGTGGCTATTCTGACATGGTGTATTAGCCTGTTTTTTTTTTTTTGTTGTTGTTGTTTTGGTTTTTTTCTTTTTTGAGACAGAGTCTTGCTCTATCGCCCAGGCTGGAGTGCAATGGTGTGATCTTGGCTCACTGCAACCTCTGCCTCCTGGGTTCAAACAATTCTCCTGCCTCAGCCTCCTGAGTAGCTGAGTGGTGTGCACCACCATGCCCAGCTAATTTTTGTGTTGTTAGTAGAGATGGATTTTTGCCATAGTGGCCAGGCTGGCCTCAAACTTCTGGCTTCAAACGATCCTCTGTCCTTGGCCTCCCAAAGGCTGGGGTTACAGGCGTGAGCCACAGTGCCCTGTCAGACTGTTTGCATTGCTATAATAAAGGAATACCTGAAACTGGGTAATTGATAAAGAAAAGTGCTTTATTTTGGCTCATGGTTCTGTAGGCTGTACAGGAAGCATGGCACTGGCATCTGTTTCTGGTGAGGTCTCAGGGAGCTTCCAGTCATGGCAGAAGGTAAAGGGGAGCAGAAATGTCAGATGATGAGAGAAAGCAAGAAAGAGAGAGGGAGGAGGTGCCAGGCTCTTTTAAACAGTTAGCTTTCCCGTGAACTCATAGAGTGAGAACTCGCTCATTACCAGGAGAATGGCAGCAAGCCATTCATAAAAATCCGCCCCTGTGACCCAAACACCTCCCACTAGGCCTGCCTCCAACACCAGAGGTCACATTTCAACACGGGATTTGGAGGGGACAGAACACTCAAACCCTATCAAAGGAAGTTTGACCGACGTTTTTGCAAAAATGAAAGAAATATATCTGTCACTTCAAGGAAAATGATTCACAGTCGCCATTGTCAATGATAAAATTTGCACTTGTCAGACAGGCACGGTGGCTCATGCCTGTAATCCCAGCACTTTGGGAGGCTGATGCGGGCGGATCACCTAAGGTCAGAAGTTCAAGAGCAGCCTGGCCAACATGGTGAAACCCTGTCTCTACTAAAAATACAAAAATTAGCCAGGCGTGGGGGCACGTGCCTGTAATCCCCATTACTCAGAAGGCTGAGGCAGGGAATCACTTGAACCAGAGAGTCGGAGGTTGCAGTGAGCTGAGATCACGCCACTGCACTCCAGCCTGGCGACAGAGCCAGACTCTATCCAAAAAAAAAAAAAAAAAAAAAAAAAAAAAAAAAAAAAAAAAATTGCACTTTTGAGTGAAAATTATAATTTTAAAAAATTTGTATTCATGACTGTGACAGCTTCCCAACACTTTAAAACTCTCCATGAGATCAGTGATGATATTAACAAACATGACTTTTTGTTGCTGCATAATGAAATGTGTTAATATTTAGAAGATCTACAACTAGTGAGCTAACATTTTTCAAATGACGAATGCATGAGGTTTCAAAATCATGCATGGTTAAAAGACGAGCTTAATGGATTTTAATATTAATAGAACACAAGAATTCACGGACAGGGTTTCCGATTCCACATTGCAACTGTTCTTGAAGAAACTATGTAGCATTTTGGTGTCACTCAAGGAATAGACACAATTACCTGAAAAGCTGATTGAAATAATCTTCCCTTTTCAACCGCCTATCTGTGTAAGGCTGAATATGTTTCATGTATTTCAACCAAAACAATATGCTACGACAGATTCAATGCAGAAGAAGATACAGTTGATTTTCATTATTCATGGTAGTTATATTATATGAAGTTGCTTTTTTTTTTTCTGCTTTTTTTTTTTTTTTTTTTTTTTTTTTTGGAGATGGAGCTTTGCTCTTGTTGCCCAGGCTGGAGGGCAATGGTGCGATCTTGGCTCGCCACAATGGTGCGATCTCAGCTCACCACAACCTCTGCCTCCTGGGTTCAAGCGATTCTCCTGCCTCAGCCTCCCAAGTAGCTGTGACTACAGGCATGTGCCACAATACCCAGCTAATTTTGTATTTTTAGTAGAGACGGGGTTTCTCCATGTTGGTCAGGCTGGTCTCGAACTCCCAACCTCAGGTGATCTGCCCGCCTTGGCCTCCCAAAGTGCTGAGATTACAGGCTTGAGCCACGGCATCCAGCCCTATAAAGTTGCTTTGAACACTGAAGTAGCAGATACTAAATCACTGCTTCCAGGGGGAAGTATAAGATTTAGTTTCTGTAAGCACCTGGTCACAACATTTTTGTCAACTGATATACACTTTGTTTTATTTGTGTTTTTGTTTAAAGACACCATATTTAATATATGTTGTTGATTCACTAACATCAAGCTCATGGCCAACAGTACTAAAAGTTATGTCTGAGCACAGCTTACCTAACATACATATTGTCTCTGTAAGGCACGTCACAGCCTTACAGTTTTTTTTTTTTTTTTTTTGTGGTTGTTGTTGTTGTTTTAGAGATAGAGTCTTGCTCTGTCGCCCAGGCTGGAGTGCAGTGGTGCGATCATAGCTCACTGCAGCATCAAACTTCCAGGCTCAATTGATCCTCCCACCTCAGTCTCCTGAGTAGCTGGGACCACAGGCACACCCACCATACCTGGCTCATTTTAAAAGTTTTTGTAGAGATAGGGGAGTCTCGATATGTTGCTCCGGCTGGTCTCAAACTCCTGGGCTCGAGTAATCCTCCCGTCTTGGCTTCCCAAAGTGTGGCTGGGATTACAAGTGTGAGCCACCGCACCCAGCTACCCCACAGCCTTCTAGAGCTTAGAAACACACTAAGCACGTAAGCTTAGAAACGCTAGACAGCACTTCGGCAAAGTGCCTGGGACCATTTTAAACAGCAAAATCAACAAAAAACGTGAAAAATAGAAAAGGATGGCATTAAATAGGCCACAAATAGGATGCTTGTTCACCGTATGAGCTGAAACAAGATAACAGAGCGTGGTTTTATTGTATCTCAGCTACAGATGTTCACGCCGTGCAGCTCGAAATGTGCATCTCTCTGCAAATGACCCAGAATAACTTCAAAATCTCCGCAAGTATTAATTTTGGGGTCACAAATACATGTTAGTGAGTGAGTGACTTTGCAAATACAGAATCCATGAATAATGAAAATCAACTGTATATAAATTCCGTTTCCTTTTTATTAAGGTAGACATCAAAGCAATTTGAAAAAGTGTAAAACAACGTCACTCTTCTCTTTTTTTTCCTTGTTTTGGAAAATACAGTTATTTTTCATAAAAATATGCTATTTTATGTTAACATGTAGTAGGTTTATTTTTGTTATGTCAAAATGAATAAATAAGTGTAGAAACACTTTTTCAGTTTTAATTTCTGATACTGTAAAGATCAATAGCTGTAACCTATATAAACAAAAGCTCTTTGGGATCTCCCAGGATCTTTTTAAATTAAGACACAGTTTCTGAGAACAGTTTTAGATTTACATAAAAAATGAAAAGATAGTACAGACAGTTCCCATATACTCTCTTGACTTAGTTTCACTTGTTATTAATATCTTTCATTAGTATGGCACATTTGTATAATTACAACATTGTAACATTGATATATTATTATATTGATACATTATTAACAAAATGTTATTGTTAGAGATACTTTTTTTTGAGACAGAGTCTTACCCTGTTGCCCAGGCTGGAGTGCAGTGGCATGACCTTGGATCGATGTAACCTCTGCCTCTTGGGTTCAAGTGATTCTCTTGCCTCAGCCTCCCGAGTAGCTGGGATTACAGTCACCCACCACCATGCCTGGCTAATTTTATATTTTTAGTAGATACAGGGTTTCACCATGTTGGCCTCGAACTCCTGACCTCTAGTGATCTGCCCACCTTGGCCTCCCAAAGGGCTGGGATTACAGGTGTGTGCCACCACGCCCGGCCAATATGGATACATTATTATTGGTGAAAGCCCATACCCTATTCAGATTTCCTAATTTTTTCCTTATATCCTTTTTCTTTTCTAGGATCTCACATTACATTTGGTTGTCACATCTTCTTAGATTCCTCTTGGCTATGACAGTTTCTGAGACATTCCTTGTTTTCTCATTTTTTAATTTTAATTTTTTTTTAGAGACAGGGTCTCGCTGTGTTGCCCAGGCTGGAGTGCTGTGGCACAATCACAGTTCACTGCAGCCTCAACCACTTGAGTTCAAGCAGTCCTCCCGCCTCAGCCTCCTGAGTATCTGGGACTACAGGGCGCCTGCCACTAAAACCCTGCTCCAGACGTTCGTTAATTTTTTTTTTTTTTTTTTTTTTTTGAGACGGAGTCTGGCTCTGTTGCCCAGGCTGGAGTGCAGTGGCCGGATCTCAGCTCACTGCAAGCTCCGCCTCCCGGGTTTACGCCATTCTCCTGCCTCAGCCTCCCGAGTAGCTGGGACTACATGCGCCCGCCACCTCGCCCGGCTAGTTTTTTGTATTTTTTAGTAGAGACGGGGTTTCACCATGTTAGCCAGGATGGTCTCGATCTCCTGACCTCGTGATCCGCCCATCTCGGCCTCCCAAAGTGCTGGGATTACAGGCTTGAGCCACCGCGCCCGGCCCGTTAATTTTTAATGACTGTTTTGAAGAGGACTACGCAGGTAGATTACAGGATGCCTCTCTATTGAAATGTGTCTGATGCTTTTCTCATGCTTAGGCTTGAGTTGTGGTTTCTTTGGCATTGTCCCTGACTGTTACGGGTGTAAAGAATTTGCAAGACCCAATTGCCAGGGAACTATTGCTATTTTATTTACTTATTATTTTGTGTGACAGACCAAGGGCCCTGTTGTCTTCGCTGCTGAATCTCCAGCCTCTAGCACAGCCAAGTGCACAGTAAGTATTTGTGGAGTGAATGACTGTAAGAGGCACGAGTTCAGAGGCAGCTCTAGGTTCAAGAAGGATGCAGAATCGTCCAAGCATAGTGAGTGACTGAAGCAGAGGAGTGAGAAGGTTGCAGGGAGGGGTTGCCAATGTGGTCCAGGGGAACCTGACACCAAGGACAGAGATTCAGCCTTAGCCATACATTGGGGAGCATTCAAGTATACTGATGCCTGGGTCCCACTCCCAGGGATGCTGAAATGCTTAGTATAGCGTGTGGCTTGGGCATCAGATTTCTTCTCTTTCTTTCTTTTTTTTTTGGATAGGATCTTGCTCTGTTGTCCAGGCTGGAGTGCAGTGGCACAATCATAGCTCACTGTAACCTTAAGTTCCTAGGCTCAAGTGACCCTCCTGCCTCAGTCTCCTGAGTAACTGAGACTACAGATGTGTGCCCAGCTAATTTTTTGATTTTTTTTTTTAAATTAGGGACAGAGTCTTGCTATGTTGCCCAGGCTGATCTTGAACTCCTGGGCTCAAGTGATCCTCTCTCCTTGGCCTCCCAATGTGCTGGAGTTACATGCATGAGCCACCATGTCAGGCTGGCTTCAGAATTTTTGAAAGCTTTCCAGGTGATTTTAAAATACAGTCAAGTTTGAGAATCACCTATCTAGGAGCTGTTGCAAAGAAGCAGAGCTAGGGCGATGAATGCAAACAATTAGAATTGGGGCACCTGTTTCCTGGCTGTGTGACCTTGGACAAGTTATTGAACCTTTCTGAGCACCTGTCCACGCCCTGAAAATAGAGGAAGTGATATCTACTTTATAGAGGTGTGTAGATGAAATATAAGTATTAATAAAAGAGCTGGCCTAGTTCAGGAGGTTGCCATCAACACTTCATCAATAACAGCAACAATAATAAAAAACATTGAACGTGCACTGAGTTTTTTTTTTTTTTTTTTTTTTTTTTTTTTTTGACGGAGTCTTGCTCTGTCGCCCAGGCTGGAGTGCGGTGGTGCGATCTCGGCTCACTGCAACCTCCGCCTCCTGTGTTCAAGAGATTCTCCCGCCTCAGCCTCCCGAGTAGCTGGACTACAGGCATGCGCCACCATGCCCGTCTAATTTTTGTATTTTTGTAGAGACAGGGTTTCACCATCTTTGCCAGGCTGGTCTTGAACTCCTGACCTCAAGTGATTCATGCCCGCCTCGGCCTCCCAAAGTGCTGGGATTACAAGCTTGAGCCACCGCGCCCGGCCTGCACTGAGTTTTTATTCACATGACAGACTTTATGCTCAGATCTTTAAATGGCGTTAGCTCTCAGGAGAGGCGGAAGATGTGGGAAGCAACCAAGTCACTGCCTTTCGAGAAGAAAAGCCGAGTGCGCCTTTCCTGGTGTGCTCTAAAGACAGCGAAGAATAATATTAATTACAATAGGAGCAACATTATCCATCTCCCATTTGCCCAATGCTTGGCGCTGGCATGGAGCATTTCCAGCCTCACGCGCTTTAATTTTCCCAGCTTTAATTTTCTATGGGGTCGGCCAAGTCATCTCCCTTGTTTAGAGGAGGAGGCCAGGCTCAGAGAGGGAGAGGGGTTGGCCCAAGGGCACAGAGCGGTCGAGTGGCCAAGGCCAGAAGGTGCACCCGCAGGGAGAAGGGGGCAGCGGAGCCATCTCCCGGGCTGTTGTCAGTGGGACACTAGAGCCGCGCCTTCCCCAGGCCTCCGCCGAGGCTGCTGGCGCGGGTCCCGCAGTGCCAGGGCCTGTTCCCCGCGCTCCGCCCGGGATGCTGAGGCCTCCGAGGGCTCCGGAGACGGTTTAGGGGGCGGGGGCGCGGAGGCGCGGCTCTGAGCAGGGGGCGGGGGCTGGATGCCGGAGAGGCCACTCACCCCCGCCCACCCCAACTCCCCTCCCTTCCCAAACACGCGGTCCCCTTTCTCCCGCGCGGCTGCTGAGCCTGGGCTGGGCGCGGGGGAGGCGGGGGGCATCGCGGAGGGGATCCCGCCCCCTCCCCCGGCCGCCCGGCGCCCCCACACCCACGTAAGCTCAGGGTTGGCCCGGATCCCACCGGCAGCACAGCGCGTCCCGGCTCCGCGCCGGTGCCTCCACCGTCCAGTCCCCACGCCGGCGCTGCACCGTCCCTGGCGGGTCCCCGCGGCCCCGGCCGGGCGCTTCGCCGGGCTCCGGCTCCTGCATCCGGGCGCAGCGCGCAGGCCGAGGCGCTGGCAGGCCGCCCCCGCCGCTCCGAACGCTGGTGACTGGGGCCTCCGCGGCTCGGCGCGGGGACTCGGTGGGGCTGCGGCGCGGAGGTTGCGGGCAGGTGGGGATCCGTGGCGCTGGGCTGAGGCGTGTGGGGCGCTCCCTGCACCCACGTCCCCACCTCTCTGCCGCCCTTTGTCTCTGAGCTCCTCCTTGCCCCTTAGAGCCGTCGCCTCCGCTTTTCTCTGGGTCGTTCTGGTGAGTTTCCTATCCCCTTAGTTATCCCCAGTCTCCCTGCCCCATATCCCCACCTCCCCAACCCGTGGCCTCCGCTCACAGGCATGTTTCCAGCACCGAGCCTGATGCCTCGTGCATTTATAGGGCTCGATTGCTTTCTCTATCAGAGGGCTTATTTCACCAATTTCAGATATATCTGATGTGGCTGAGGCTGCAAGGGGTCTGGGCATGTGTGTGTGTGTGTGTGTGTGTGTGTGTGTGTGTGTGTGAGAGAGAGAGAGAGAGACAGACAGACAGACAGACAGACAGACTGAATTTGTGAGTGGGATCGCCGTCCTGAACAGGTGTGTGGAGCTGAATGTTTAAATGTGAGGATGATTTCAAAAGTCTGAAGTTTGTGTTTTGTGACCTAAAGAGAGTGTGTGTGTGTTTCTGTGTGTATGTAGGAATTGTGTGACTGTCACTGCTTCTGTAGGATTTAATCCATGAAGGGTGGTTGTGCAGAGCCACGAAGGTGTGTGTGGTTGTGTGTCTGAGGGTGTACATGAATATGTGTGTGTGCAGAATTGTACGACTGTATGCCTGGAATTGCATTTCTGAAGGTGTGTGGTTGTGCGCCTGAGGGTGTACATGAATGTGGGAAGTGTGTGTGTGTGTGTAGGGATTGTATGACTGCATGCACGGAGCTGCATTTCTGAAGGTGTGTGTGGGTATGTGTGTGGTTGTATGTCTGAAGAGTTTGCGTGTGACTGGGGTTGTGGATATGTCAATTGCATACAAGAGGTTTTCGAGGTTATGTGTGCCTGTGTGTGTCTGAGTGTGTGTGATGTACGTGGTTTCCATCCCATCTCTCTCTCCCCTCACTCACTTCTCTGGCTAGCACAGCATTGACATAAAATGTATAGAAAGCATTTTCAGTTTACTCACTGTAACTTGCTTTAGTTTTAGGGATGTAAGAGGCTCCAAGAGGTAGCCGACACATCTCGTCATATTGAAGTGTCTGGAGGTTGGGAGAACCGAGTGGGAAAGACCCATCCTCACCCCTCACCCTGTAGAGACTGGGGACACTAGAAGGGACATTTTCTGAGCAGGAAACCCAAGAGGTAAGTCCAAAAGAAAGCCTAGACCCAGGAAAGCCTAGAAAAGAGGGAGCCCAGGGTGGGGAAGAAGAGAGAGACCCAGAGAGGCCCAAGTGGAGGTTAAGATCACATTTCAAGTCAAACATTTTTAAAAACTAATATTCTTATTAATTTGACAATCACAATGGTATAAACTTATAAGTGATGCAGACAAGAGAAAAATTGATAGTAAGACATTCTCACACTGTAGCATTTTATTCTTAATTTTGTGTGAGTTAGGTTTCTGCTTTTTATCAACCACAGTTGACAACTATATTATAGTCATCAGGTGCTAAGGTGCTGTTTTCTTTTCTTTTAGACAGGGTTTTATGCTGTTATCCAAGTTGGAGTGCAGTGGTACAATCATAGCTCATTGCAGCCTCAAACTTCCGGGTTCAAGTGATCCTCTTGCTTTAGCCTCTTGAGTAGCTAGGACTACAGGCACGGGCCACTATGCCTGGCTAATTTTTAATTTTTTAAAAAGAGATAGGATCTGGCTATGTTGCCCAGGCTGGCCATGAACTCCTGGGGTCAAGCAGTCCTCCAAACTTCACTTCTCAAACTGTTGGGATTGCAGGCATGAGCCACTGCGTCTGGCCCGCAGATGCTAAGTGTTGTCTGCTCTTCTCCAGGGGTCAGCAAATTTTTTTCAGCAAATGGCCCGAGAGTAAATATTTGGAGCTTTGTGGCCCATACAATCTGTCCCAACAACTCAACTTAGGCATTGTAGCTTGAAAGCAGCTCTAGACAATAGGTAATGAATGAGTGTGGCTGTGTGCCAATAAAACTTTATTTACAAAAACAAGCAGTAGGCTGAATTTGACTAGCAGACCATAGTTTGTCAATACCGTACTATGGCTTGTAAGGAAGAGAAAAGAACCGGACAAAACCCTAGCCTCTGGAGTTTTCCTGACTGTTCAGATCTTAGCTGAATGATCTCTCTTGGTATCCACAGGCAACTTCCTGCTGTGGCTTAGGGACTGGAAACATAATATCCCAGAGGAGAGGGAGGGATTGTACATTCCCTGTGTAGTCTGTGGTTCACTCCTTGGGATTTTTTTTTTTTTTTTTTCACAGCAAGGTGAGAAGCAGCTTTGTGGTTTCAGGAGATGGATCCATTTGGAGCAGGATCTTAAGTGGGGCTTGGCATTCGGTATTTGGATTAGATCTAGAGGACACAGGGTCTGGAAAACCAGGGCAGATGTCCCATCCCTTGGATATGGTGGGGAGTGGAGGAGGGCAAGGAAGATCTCAGAAAAACCAGTGGCAGCAAAACAAAAAGCCAGGCATCTACGTACTGGTAAAACAGAGACCTCCGAGAAACTCCCAGCTGGACCTGGTTGAATTCAGGTACTGGGCATGAGGCTGGGGTGGGGGTGAGAAAATATATCAGGGAGCCTTGATCCCTTAGGAAGTAGATGGGGAAGCTGCCGGGCACTGTGGCTCATGCCTGTAATCCCAGCACTTTGGGAGGCCGAGGCCGTTGGATCACCTGAGGTCAGGAGTTCGAGACCAGCCTGGCTGACATGATGAAACCTGCCTCTACTAAAAATCAAAAAAAAAAAAAAAAAAAAAAGGAAGTAGATGCGGGAGGTGAACACATTCTCTTTATAGGTGTGACAATCCCAGGCAAACCAAATAGGTACAGAGTCCAGTACAGGGTACAATATTTAGTGTCTTCCTTTAATTTACAGAGTTTTTTTTTCTGAGTCAGATGAATCTGGTGTATTGCTGGGGAGACAGACAGCAGACTCTGAAGGGAGAAGTAAAAAGGGTTTGTCATCGGACTATTTATGAAGATACTAGCAGAGAGGAGGACCCAGGGAGATCCAGGGTTATGGCGGAGGACTGTCCCATGGGAGCAGTGGTCTTAGGTAGAGGAACACAGCTGCTGCCAAGTAGGGGCCTGGCACAGGGAGCTGGGAGACAGGAGAGTAAATGCTCCATCTCAATCTCTTCCCACCCTCCATTCTCCTGCTGCCTTTAAAAGAATTTTGTGGCTGGGCGTGGTGGCTCACGCCTGTAATCCCTGCACTTTGGGAGGCGGAGGCAGGCGGATCACCTGAGGTCAGGAGTTTGAGTCCAGCTTGGCTGGAACGCGGTGAAACCCCATCTTTACAAAAGATACAAAAATTAGCCAGGTGGGGTGGCGGGTGGCTGTAATCCCAGCTATTTGGGAGGCTGAGGCAGGAGAGTCACTTGAACCTGGGAGGTGGAGGTTGCAGTGAGCTGAGATGGTGCCATTGCGCTCCAGCCTCAAAAAAAAAAAAAGAAAGAAAGAATGGTGTATACATTTAGAGGGTACAAGGGTAGTTTTGATACATGCATAGATTGCATGGTGATGATGTTCGGGCTTTTAGTGTAAACATCACTCTAATTGTGTGTGTTGCACCTATTAAGTAATTTTTCACATCCCATCCACCTCTCACCCTCCCACCCTTTCTTTCGAGTTTTCAATGTCTGTTATTTCACTCTATGTCCTTGTGTATACATTATTTAGCTCCCACTTATAAGTAAACATGCGGTGTTACACTTTGCTTCTGAATTATTTCGCTTAAGAGAATGGCCTCCAATTCTATGTATGTTGCTGTAAAGAACATTTCATTCTTTATTATGGCTGATTAGTATTCCATTATATACATAATGAAACATAGATACGATAACATAATCAACAATGTAGCAAGAAAATGTGATAGCGATATAAATGTGATACAGGTCTGTTTATCTATAATGTGACACACTTATCTGTATCACATTTTCTTTAATCGTCCATTGGTGGATACTTAGGGTGATTCCGTATCTAAGCGATTGCAAATATTGCTGTGAAGAAACATACCAGTGTAGATATCCTTTTGATACAATGATTTGTTTTCCTTGGGGTGGATATTCAGTAGGGAGGTTTCTGGATGGGATAGTAGTTCTATTTTTAGTTCGTTGAGAAATCTTCATACTGTTGTCCTTTCCACTGGGCAGATCAAAAGGGAGCCAGTGGGAGAGGGAGCCTAAGAGTGGGTCTAGAAGGAAGAACAGAATTCTCAGTATGCCTGGAGGAAGGGCACCACCCTTTCTTGGTTATGAGAACAGTGTAGGTTAGGAGGTGTAGTACCTATAGCACACAGTGCTTTTAGGGACCTACAGAAATGTCTTTCCTTCCTTCCTTCCTTCCTTCCTTCCTTCCTTCCTTCCTTCCTTCCTTCCTTCTCTTCTCTTCTCTTCTCTTCTCTTCTCTTCTCTTCTCTTCTCTCTTCTCTTCTCTTCTCTTCTCTCTCTTTTTTTTTTTTTTTTGACAAAGTCTGGCTCTGTCACCCAGGCTGGAGTGCGGTGGTGCAATCTTGGCTCACTGCGACCTCTGCCTCCCAGGTTCAAGCGATTCTCCTGCCTCAGCCTCTGGAGTAGCCAGGATTACAGGCGTGTGACACATCCAGCTAATTTTTGTATTTTTCGTAGAGATGGGGTTTCGCCATGTTGGCCAGGCTGGTCTCGAACTCCTGACCTCAAGCAATCTGCCCGCTTCGGCCTCCCAGAGTGCTGGGATTACAGACGCGAGCCACTGCGCCCTGGCCATTTTCATTTCTTTTTGTTCCCTTTTATTTTGAGTTGATATGAAATACTTGTACATATTGGTGGGATACAGAGTGATATTTCGATACATGTATACAATGTGTAATGATCAAATCAGGGTAATTAGCATGTCCATCATCTCAAACATTGATCATGTCTTAATGTGCAAACGCTCAGAACCTTCTCTACTGGCTTTTTGGAAAATATAGAATAAATGATCATTAACCATAGAACACCAGAACTCATTCTTTCTCTCTAGCTGTAGTTTTGTATCTGTTAACCAACCTCGCCCCATCCTCCCCTCCCGCCTGCCCTTCCCAGCCTCTAGTACAATTCTACTATTTCCCTGATGTTTTCATCTCTTTTAAAATTAGAAGACAGAAACAAGCGTTTAGATGAAAGAAAATGCTATAATGTATAATATTAACATATTCATTTTAATTTTTTTTTTTTTTTAGGGTGGGTGCGGTGTCTCGTGCCTATAATCCCAGCACTTTTGGAGGCTGAGGTGGGAGGATCACTTGAGCCCAGGAGTTGGAGGCTGCAGTGAGCTGCACTCCTGCCTGGGTGGCAGAGCGACATTCTGTCTTAGGTCTTGAACTCCTGGGCTCAGGTGATCCTCCCCGCTCAGCCACCCAAGTAGCTGGGATTAAAGGCGTGAGCCACAGCAGCTGGCTCCATTTATAAAATTGAGGGCAAATTCACATAACACGGAAGCAACCATTTGAAAACGTACAATTTAATAGCATCTAGTATTTTCATTATGTTGTGCAATAATTATCACCTCTATCTCGTTCTGAAATAATATATTTTTCTTTATATGAATGCAGTTGTAAAACAGAATTTTAATGTAGACTTTTTTTTTTTAATGAAGAAAAGGGTGCACAAAGAGAAAAGTTCCTCAGGCCTACGAAAATCACAATTTCTAAGCTGCCCTGTACATGTGAAGTGTTTAGTTGGTAGACGGATGGGCAGGTTTTAATTTTTATATGCATTGTATTTAATGTTGTTGAAAAATATAATTCACATTTCCAGTAGGAGTCTAAAGTTTCCATTTTACATACATTTTTAATTTTAATTTTTAAAATAATTATTTATTTATTTTTATTTTGAGACAGAGTCTCACTCTGTCGTCCAGGCTGGAGTGCTGTGGTGCAATCTCTGTTCACTGCAACCTCCACTTCCCGGGTCCAAGTGATTCTCTTGCCTCAGCCTCCTAAGTAGCTGGGACTACAGGCACCTGCCACCATGCCCGGCTTATTTTTGTATTTTTAGTAGAGGCGGGATTTCATCATGTTAGCCTGGCTGGTCTCGAACTCCTGAGCTCAAGTGATCTGCCCGCCTCGGCCTCCCAAATGCTGGGATTATAGGCGTGAGCCACGGCGCCTGGTTCGGTACTGTTTTTTAGATAAGTGAATTAGGACACATGGATATCGCCAAATATAAGGAGGAGACACGAAAGTCTGCAGTTTGGGAAACAGCAGTACAGTGCCTGCCACCCCAGAGGGGCTCATGCACATCACGCTGTGGCCAAGAGTCATTATCATTTCATTACCAAAGGACTCCCCGCTCTCTGTGTTGCTCACCTGGGCATTCAGGCAGAGTAGCTGCATTTACTGGGCACCTGCTCTTTGCCAGGCGCCTGCTGATTTTGTCCTTGTGAAAAGCCTCCAGGCTGGACACAAAACCGTGTTAATTTAGAGGACTAGCCTCCGGGTGCTTTGTCTAGGGCTCCATATGCAGCAGGCACTTCACAAAGGCTTGTTAATTTCCTTTGAGCCGCTGGGGCAGCCCCCAGAGGCTTGTGATAATCTCAGTGAAAAAAGAATGGGCTGGAGTCAGGGAATGTCAAAAGGATCCATTATTTTGTGGTTTCCTCCTCTTCCCAGCCATTCCCAGGAATGATTCTGGAGACTTGACCTTTTCCTGCCAAGACCTGATCTTAGAACCCCAGGCAGTGCCCCAGGTGTCCTCAGATGGGCACATCTTAACAGACTGACCTTCCCCTTCCTCTGCCTTTTTTAAAAAAAATTTTTATTTTTATTTATTTGTTGCTCTTAGAGACGGGGCTGTGCTCTGTCACCCAGGCTGGAGTGCAGTGGTGCAATCACAGCTCACTGCAGCCTCAAACTTCTGGGCTCAAGCGATCCTCTTGCCTTGGCCTTAGAAAGTGTTGGGATTACAGGTGTGGGCCAGTGCGCCTGGCCTTTGTGCGTTTTTGGAGGGGTGGAGGTCTCACCATCTTGCTCAGGCTGGGAAGATCATAGCTCACTGTAACCTTGAACTCTTGGGCTCAAGCGATCCTCCTGCCTCAGCCTCCCGAATAGCTAGGACTACCATCCCCAGCTGTTTTTAAATTTTTAGAAACAGGGTCTCACTATGTTGCCCAGGCCAGTCTTGAACTCCTGGGTGCGAGTGATTCTCCTGCCTCCGCCTCCCAAAGTGCTGGGATTACAGGCCTGAGCCAAAACACTCAACCACCCCCGCCTTCTGAGAGTCCTTAGGAAGCGCTCATCACTCTTCCCAGCCTTCGCCATCTGCCCACGCCTGCCTTCTGTCCTGGCCCTCACCAGCCCCAGGCTTCTCTGTTTCCCGCAGATAGACCATGAGCAGCCATGGCAACAGCCTGTTCCTGCGGGAGAGCGGCCAGCGGCTGGGCCGGGTGGGCTGGCTGCAGCGGCTGCAGGAAAGCCTGCAGCAGCGAGCACTGCGCACCCGCCTGCGCCTGCAGACCATGACTCGCGAGCACGTGCTGCGCTTCCTGCGCCGAAACGCCTTCATCCTGCTGACGGTCAGCGCCGTGGTCATCGGTGAGCTCTGCCTCCTGGAGGGCGGGGACTTCGGGGAAAGGCGGGGACTTCAGGGAAATTCCTGGCCCCTACACATCTCTTTGCTCCACTCCCTCATTCTCACCTGCACACACCTCCCAGTCCCACTAGCCACCCTCAACCCCACATAAAGACACACCACACAGATGAATACGCATGTGTGCAAACACAACTGTGTGCACACAATGTCACATGCATATCCTTGTGTATACACACACACACATATATACATATACAATGTACAAACACACTTTGCACGCACACATACGCATGCATTGAACTTATAGGTGCAAACACAGAAACTTACATGCACACTTGTGCATGTGTATTGGAACTTATAAACACATTCACATCTCACATACGTTCTCCTGAGTACTCGTGCACACACTTATGAGTTTAAAAACCACATACATTCGCATGTTTGAAAATAGTAACATACACACAAATCACACCTATAGATGTCCAGGAAAACACGTGTGCATGTTCATGTGTATATGTGCCTGTATACAGACACCTATGCCCGTTTACAAGTGAACGTCTACCGTCACATATCCTGGATATGTATACACTTACACATTTACATTTACACAGACATGGACACACATTTACACAGTATCAGTATGGTAACCCATACATGCATACATTTCTACAATGTCTGCACGCATCAGTGCACACACGAATACACACACTCATAGGATATTTCTCTCCCTCACTCCCACCCTTGCCCTAGCCTTCTTAGGGTGGATGGACCCTGCCTAGGGCTGGGCAACCCAGACTTCAGTCCATGGACCCCTTCTTTTGACCTTAGGGGTCAGCCTGGCCTTTGCCCTGCGCCCATATCAGCTCACCTACCGCCAGATCAAGTACTTCTCTTTTCCCGGAGAGCTTCTCATGAGGATGCTGCAGATGCTGGTGTTACCTCTCATTGTCTCCAGCCTGGTCACAGGTGAGAGAGCCCAGGCCAGTGTTGGCCTCCAAGACCCATCCGGAGCCTCAGCTTGAACCCAGAGCCAAGGCCATCCCAAGCATGGGACCACTTCCTTGACGTGGCACCTCAAACGCGGAGCCTGCGTCTGGTCCAGGGTCCTTGGCCAAACAAAGCCCAGGTCCCGATCGGTCCCAGGTTCCAGACCCCATATGACCCCACCCCACTTAACTCAGTAGGCTTCCTGTCCTTTTCCTTGGAGGTAAAAATGCCAGCTTGCAAGGGGCTCAGTATTACCCAGAAGTGAGAGAAAGTCTTGGAGGGGCAGCCAGGGAGAGTGGCCGGGATATGGTGTGGATGTGCAGGGAGTAGCGTGTAGATTAGGGTGTGGAAGGTGCATGAGATGGAGGTGACAGCTTAGTGGGTAGAGGGTGGGATGGGAGTATGGTTGGCTTATGCAGGGGTCCACAGACTTTTGCTGTAGAGGGCTGGATAGTAAACATTTTCAGCTTCAAGGGCCATACGGTCTCTTCTGCAACTAGAGTTGATCCTTGAACAATTTGGGTGTTAGGGGCACCAATCCCCACACAGTCAAAAATCCACATATAACTTTTTTTTTTTTTTCCGGAACCTCGCTCTGTTACCAGGCTAGAGTGCAGTGGCACCATCTCGGCCCTCTCACTGCAATCTCCGCCTCCCAGGTTCAAGCAATTCCCCCACCTCAGCCTCCCAAGTAGCTGGGACTACAGGCGCGCACCAACGCGCCCGGCTAATTTTTTCTATTTTAGTAGAGGTGGGGTTTCACCATATTGGCCAGGATGGTATTGATTTCCTGACCTCATGATCTGCCCACCTCGGCCTCCTATAGTGCTGGGATTGCAGGCGTGAGCGACCGCGTCGGGCTCACGTGTAACTTTTGACTCCCGAAAAGCTTAACTGCTAATCGCCTACTGTAGACTGGAAGCCTTACAGATAGCATAAACAGTTGGCTAACTCATATTTTGTATGCTGTATGTATTATATACTATATTCTTTTCTTTCTTTCTTTTTTTTTTTTTTCAAGACGGAGTGTCACTCTGTCACCTAGGCTGGAGTGCAGTGGCGCGATCTCGGCTCACTGCAAGCTCCGCCTCCTGGGTTCACGCCATTCTCCTGCCTCAGCCTCCTGAGTAGCTGGGACTACAGGTGCCCACCACCATGCCCGGCTAGTTTTTTGTGTTTTTAGTAGAGACGGGGTTTCACCGTGTTAGCCAGGATGGTCTCGATCTCCTGACCTCGTGATCCGCCCACCTGGGCCTCCCAAAGTGCTGAGATTACAGGCGTGAGCCACCGCGCCCAGCCGTTATATACTATATTCTTAAAATATAGTAAGCTAGAGAATAGAATGTTATTAAGAAAATCAGGCCAGGTGAGGTGGCTTATGTCTGTAATCCTAGTGCTTTGGGAGGTTGAGGCAGGAGGATTGCTTGAGCCCAGGAGTTTGATATCAGCCTGGGCAACACAGTGAAACTCCAGCTCTACAAAAAATAAAAAAATCAGCAGGACATGGTGATACATGCCCATAGTCCTAGCTACTCGAGAGGCTGAGGCAGGAGGATCACTTGAACCCAGGAGGCTGCAGTGAGCTATGATGGTACCACTGCACTCTAGCCTGGGCAACAGGGTGAGACTCTGTCTATTAAAAAAATGATAAGGAAGAGAAATTTTATTTACTATTAATTGAGTGGAAGTGGATCATCATAAAGATCTTCATCCTCATTGTCTTCATGCTGAGTAGGCTGAGGAAGAGGAAGAGGAGGGCTTGTCTTGCTGTCTCAGGGGTGGCAGAGGCGGAAGAAAATCCATGCATAAGTGTACTCGAACAGTTGAAACCCATGCTGTTCAAGGGTCAGTTGTACTCGATTCTGCCACTGTAGCACAAAAGCAGCCATAGACAATATGAGAACAAATGGGCATGATGGTGTTCCAATAAAACTTTATTTACAAAAGCAGGCAGAGGGCCGGATTTGGCATGAGTAGCAGTTTGCCAATCCCTGGATTTGGGGATGGGGAAGAAGAAAAAAGCATGAAGAAATGGTTTCTTAGGTTGGGTTTCCTGGAAGCAGAGCCTGACTGAGATGGGGATGTCTGCACTGGTGATTTATTGCGGGGTAGCTCTCAAGAGAAACTCATAAGGGAGTGAGGGAAGTGGGACGGGATTGGGAAAACAGTGAAGCAAAGATGTGGGTTTCAGAAGAAGGCTGGCCTGTCAACCTGATTTCATCGGGAGCTCTGGAGCGTGAGCAGAACCACAGAGTTGAACCCCTCCCCAGCTCTGCTGCCACCTGAATCAAAGGAGTTGGCCATTGTGAATCCTTGCATGGTCATTCATTGGCTATAGGTCTCCCCTGGGGTTTTTGTGGGCAAGGCAGTTCCTGTTTTGTTGAGGGCAATTCTCAGGAGAAGGAGAAGGGGGCAGCCTGAGCTATTTGTAGACAGTGCTCTTGGGGCTGAAGGATCAGCATATTGGCTTGGGAAAGGGTGTAGGAGTGGAGCACCAAGAACATGTACTACAAGGGTGTGCAGTGAGGTGGGTTGGAGGAAGGTGTGATTTTGGGATGAATAGTGGGATGACAAGTGGAATGAAAGTTAGGTTATGGGCCAGGCGCAATGGCTCACGCCTGTAATCCCAGCACTTTGGAAGGCTGAGGCGGGTGGATCGCCTGAGGTCAGGAGTTCGAGACCAGCCTGACCAACATGGTGAAACCCCGTCTCTACTAAAAATGCAAAAATTAGCTGGGCGTGGTGGCAGGCGCCTGTAATCCCAGCTACTCGGAAGGCTGAGGCAGGAGAATTGCTTGAACCTGGGAGATGGAGGTTGCAGTGAGCCGAGATGGCACCATTGCACTCCAGCCTGGGCGAAGGAGAGTCCGTCTCAGAAAAAAAAAAAAAGAGAGAGAGAGAATAGAAAGAAAGAAAGTTAGGTTATGGTGCAAAACAAGAGGAAACAAGAGTTAATAGGAGATGGGGTGAAAGAGTGGAAAAGATTGGCTTGGAGTAGAGGGAAGGCAGTAAGGTAGTGGAATGCTGCTTGGGGTAAGGGTTGGGGTGGAGTGTGAGGGTGTGTATTTGGAAAATAGAATGGAAGTAGAAAGATGGTGGTGCTGGTGAATGGGTAATGGGTGGGTTCTGGGGTGGGCTGTAGGAAAAGGGATGCTTGGTGGGATGGCTGTTGAGTTGGTAATATGGGGAGGGTGGAACGGATGGCTAGGAGGGCTGGCGTTGGGTATGCATGGAGCTGTGGGGACCACATCATCTGTCCTGCAGGTATGGCATCCCTGGACAACAAGGCCACGGGGCGGATGGGGATGCGGGCAGCTGTGTACTACATGGTGACCACCATCATCGCGGTCTTCATTGGCATCCTCATGGTCACCATCATCCATCCCGGGAAGGGCTCCAAGGAGGGGCTGCACCGGGAGGGCCGGATCGAGACCATCCCCACAGCTGATGCCTTCATGGATCTGATCAGGTATGCCGACCTAAAAAATCACAATATACATATTTGGAAAAGGAGACTTTATTTGTTGTAAAAGGTTATAGCCTGCAAAGCGGTCATCCCACAGGCTGGGAAGTATGCATCTGGTCAGGATCAGAGGCAGGCACTTCTAAGGAGGAGGGGTTGGAGTAGGAGCTTTATGCTGAATAGGTTGGCTAAACATCCATATTCAACAGGTTGTAGGAGGAGCTATGAATATTCATGTAGGTGACCCTGATGCATGCATATTGAACAAAGTTGCATGTGACATATGACCCCATGTCCACTTTGGGGTGGAGACTTAACATTTAGTTAACATTTAAATGTATCACATTTAGGCTTTATACATCAAAAGGTCTTTTCAGGACACGAAGGTACCCAAATGCACAGCCTCTGTCAATGAGCCAGAACCAGCCCACGGTCAGTGGTGTTATCAGGAGAAAGTTACTGAAATCGGTCTCTTGCCCAATCAAAGCTGTAGTTACGGCTGCTGGAACAAGGGCCCCATTAGTCCTTGTCTGTGAGCTTCAGAGTTGTAATTATTTTAATATTGCTTATCTTAAGGCTAGTGTTTGTTTCACTCCTAGAGTAATTATTTTAATATTGCTTATCTTAAGGCTAGTGTTTGTTTCACTCCTAGAGAAAAAGAAGAACTTTTTGGCAGCTAGAACACAATTTATTATTTGAGTGTAGGGTGCATGACTTCACCCCTGCCTGGCATGGCCTTAGATCCTGCTTAGAGTTTGGTGTCTTAATGCCACAAGGAGCGTGTTCTATCAGTCTTATGATTTCTGTTTTAATTAATTTAACACCCTAATTTAACATTGATGTGGGTTAGTTATTGTGTCTAGATTATAAAAGGGAGAGGGTGTAAGGAGGCGTGTCTGACCTCCTGTCCCATCATGGCCAGGAACTCAGTTTTAAAGTTGCTCTGGGGTCCACTTGGCCACGAGAGAGTCTGTTCAGCTGTTGGCGGTGGTGGTGGCTTAGGTGTTACTTTTAGTTTACGGGTGACTGTACTCAGTTTGATACGATTTCTGACTCTACTTGCAACAACTCATACTCAAGGAGAGACAAAGAGGACAGGCTGCTGCAGGCTGGACATAGCAGCTCCCATAGTACCCATTTTTGGTACCCAATTTCTGCCCTGGAGCCTTGCATATATTCTCCAACGGCAGCTGCTGCTAGAATATGATCTTAGGATATGACCCTCAAGGTGAGGTCAGAACAGCTGGTGTTTCCCTAAGCATCATTGGAGGGTGAATGATTCTCTTAAAGCAGCATGATTTTTTAATTTATATTTTATTTTATTTTTTACTTTAAGTTCTGGGATACATGTGCAGAACGTGGAGATTTCTTACATAAGTCTGCATGTGCCATGGTGGTTTGCTGCATCTATCAACCCTTCATCTAGGTTTTAAGCCCCACATACATTAGGTATTTGTCCTAACGCTCTCCCTCCTTTTGCCCCTCCCACCCCCTGAAAGGCCCCGGTGTGTGATGTTCCCCTCCCTGCGTCCATGTATTCTCATTGTTCAACTCCCACTTATGAGTGAGAACATGCAGTGTTTGGTTTTCTGTTCCTATGTTAGTTTGCTGAGAATGATGGCTTCCAGCTTCACCCACATCCCTGCAAAGGACATGAACTCATTCTTTTTTTATGGCTGCATAGTAGTCCATGGCATACGTGTGCCATATTTTCTTTATCCAGTCTATCCCTGATGGGCATTTGGGTCAGTTCCAAGTCTTTGCTATGGGAAATAGAAGCAGCACAATTTTTTAAAAAATTAACTAAATTTTTGATTTTTATTATTTAAAAATATATTTTGGCTATTAATAGTTGCCTTTATTCTTTTAATTGTTTTTATTTTTATTTTTTATTTATTTATTTTTTTGAGACGGAGTCTCACTTTGTCACCCAGGCTAGAGTGCAGTGGCTGGATCTCAGCTCACTGCAAGCTCCGCCTCCCAGGTTCACGCCATTCTCCTGCCTCAGCCTCCCACGTAGCTGGGACTACAGGCGCCCACCACCTCGCCCGGCTAGTTTTTTGTATGTTTTAGTAGAGATGGCGTTTCACCATGTTAGCCAGGATGGTCTCGATCTCCTGACCTCGTGATCTGCCCGTCTCGGCCTCCCAAAGTGCTGGGATTACATAATTGTTTTTATTTTTATTTTTGCACTCCATCACCCAGGCTGGAGTGCAGTGGCATGAGCTTGACTCACTGCAACCTCTGCCTCCAGGGTTCGAGCTATACTTGTGCCTCAGCCTCCAGAGTAGCTGGAATTACGGGCGCATGCCACCACACTGGACTAATTTTTGTATTTTTAGTGGAGACAGGGTTTTACCATGTTGGCCAGGCTGATCTTGAACTGCTGACCTCAAGTGATCCACCCGCCTGAGCCTCTTAAAGTGCTGAGATTACAGGCGTGAGCCACTGTGCCCGGCCTATGAAAAAATTTTTAATTTTTAATTTCAGTAGCTTTTGGGGAGCAAGTGTTTCTTTGTTACATGGATGAATTATATAGTGGTGAATTCTGAGATTTTAGTGCATTTGTACCGCTAGTAGTGTACATTGTACCTAATGTGTAGTTTTTAATTTCTAACTACTCTCCCCGCCTCCCGCTTCTGAATTTCTAGTGTCCATTATATCACTCTGTATGTTTTTGCATACTCATAGCTCAGTTCCCACTTATAAGTGAGAAATACTGTATTTGGTTTTCCATTCCTGAGTTACTTCACTTAGAATAATGGCCTCCAGCTCCATCCATGCCACAGACATTATATTTTATTTTTTATTTTTTTTTAGACAGAGTCTGACTTCTCACTCTGTCGCCCAGGCTGGAGTGCAGTGGCACGATCTTGGCTCACTGCAACCTCTGCCCTTCGGGTTCAAGCGATTCTCCTGTCTCAGCCTCCTGAGTAGCTCGGATTAGAGGTGCCCGCCACCATGCCCAGCTAATTTTTGTATTTTTAGTGGAGACGGGGCTTTATCATTGTTGGCGAGGCTGGTCTCCAACTCCTGGCCTCAAGCGATCCACCCATCTCGGCCTTCCAAAGTGCTGGGATTACAGGTGTAAGCCACTGCACCCAGCCTATTTCATTCTTTTTCATGGCTGAGTAGTATTCCATGGTGTACATATATCATGTGTTCTTTATGCACTCATCAGTTGATGGGCACTTAGGTTGGTTCCATTTCTTTGCAACTGTGAATTGTACTGTGATAAACATATATGTGCAGGTATCTTTTTGATATAGTGACTTCTTTTCGTTTGAACAGATACCCAGAAGTGGGATTGCTGGGTGGAATAGTAGATCTACTTTTAGCTCTTTAAGAAATCTCTTGGCCAGGTGCGGTGGCTCACGCCTGTAATCCCAGCACTTTGGGAGGTTGAGGCGGGCAGATACGAGGTTAGGAGATTGAGACCATCCTGGCTAACATGGTGAAACCCTGTCTCTACTAAAAATACAAAAAATTAGCCAAGCGTGGTGGCAGGCACCTGTAATCCCAGCTACTTGGGAGGCTGAGGCAGGAGAATTGCTTGAACCTGGGAGGCGGAGTTTGCAGTGAGCTGAGATCGCACCACTGCACTCTAGCCTGGGCGACAGAGCAAGACTCCATCTCAAAAAAAGAAAAAGAAATCTCCATACCGTTTTCCATAGAAGTTGTACTAATTTACATTCCCACCAGCAATGTGTAAGTGTCCCCTTTTCCCCACATCAATGCTAACATCTATAGTTTTTTGACTCTTTAATAATGACTGTTTTAGCTGGAGTAAGGTGGTATCTCATTGTGGTTTTAATTAGAGCAGCAAGATTTTTGCCACCCAGATTCAAGGCTAGCCTTGGTTCTCCCTTAATCATGGGCACAGGGGAAACCTAAAGTTAAAAGGGTTTAGGAGTTTTCTGTGGATTTTTGAGGCATCACTGAGACACGTGTGTTTGAATGAAAGTCCTTGAGGTGATGCAGGGCTCTGGCCACGTGCTCAGACAGACCTGGATTTGAGGGCCATCTGCACCTCTTAGCAGCTCTGTGGCTCTGGGTAGCTTACATCAATTCTCTGAGCTTTGGTTTCTTTCTATGTGAAATGGGGCATTAAATAGCACTTACGTCTGGGGTTATTGTAGTGTTTAAATCAGATGATAGCAAGATGCTTGCTCAGTGCCCAGCCTAGAGGAAGCATTCATGTGTTGGTTGCATTACTGTTGTTCTTGGTGTTAGTATTACTGTTATCACTCTAGATGCCCTTCCACGGTCTAACCACTTTCCTTCTTCTGATGTTTCTCTGCAGAAATATGTTTCCACCAAACCTTGTGGAGGCCTGCTTCAAACAGGTCAGGGGGAAGTACACAGTTTGATCAGGGAGATTCGGAGGGTGGCGGGAGCTTGAGGCTGAAGGGATGGTCCAAGGGTAAGAGGTGGGAGGAAGGGCCGGACGGAGCAATGGGCAGGGGTTCTAGAGGAGTCTAGGAGAAAGGATGTATTTTCCATGGTGATCTGGGAGGGTTAGGGAGAAGGACTTAGGTCCGAGAACGGTAGCTCAGGCTTGTAATCCCAGCACTTAGGGAGGCCAAGGTGGGAGGATTACTTGAGGCCAAAAGTTCAACACCAGCCTGGGCAACAGAGTGAGACCCTCCCTCTGTCTAAAAAAAAAAAAAAAATAGATTAAAAAAAAATTAGCTGGGCACGCCTGTCTCAGCTATTTGGGAGGCTGAGGTGGGAGGATTGCTTGAACCCAGGAGACCAAGGCTCCAGTGATCACACCCCTGCACTCCAACCTGGGTGACAGAGCAAGACCGCATCTCAAAAAAGGGGAAAAAAAAAAAAAAAAAAAAGAGGACTTAGGCCAAGGACTTCCTGAGCACAGGGCTAGAGGAGGCATCGAGGCTGGTGTAGAGATTCCAGAAATTTTGACCATAGATGGTTGAAGGGAGAGGCCCTGAACTCTGGTTAAGCATTGCCCAGGGAGCTTGTGAACAATTCGGAATCTATACTACTTCAACACATTGGCTGTTCACTTCCTCATTCATTTATTCAGTCACTTATTCTTCAAAAAAATAGATTTTTAATTTATTTACGTTTAAATTCACACAAAAATTATATGTATTAATGAGGTATGACGATGTTTTGAAATATGCCTGCATTGTGGAGTGGCTCAATCAAGCTTATTAACATATCAATTACCTTATGTACTTATCATTTGTTGCGATAAAAACACTAAAAATCTACCCTTTTGGTGATTTTCAAATACACAATACATTGTTATTAGCTAGAGTCACCATGTCGGATAATAGAGCTCTTGAACTTATTCCTCTTGTCTAGCTGAAATTTTGTGTCCTTTTACCGACATCTCCCCAGTTTTCCCTGTTTCCCAGTCCCTGGTAAGCACTATTCTATTTTCTGCTTCTATGAGTCCAACTCTTTTAAATTCCACATATAAGTGAGAGCATGCAATATTTGTTTTTCTGTGCCTGGCTTATTTCACGTAGCACAGTGTTTTTCAGGTTCAACCCTGTTGTCACGAATGACAGGATCCCCTCCTTTTTCAAGGCCAAATAGTATTTTGTTGTATATGTATACCACATGTTCTGTATCCATTCATTCATTGATGGATACTTACGTAGATTTCATGTCTTGGCTATTGTGAATAGTGCTACAATAAACATGGGAGAGCAGATATCTCTTTGAGATACTGATTTCATTTCCTTTGGATATATACAGTTGTGGGATTGCTGGTCCTATGGTAGTTCAATTTTTTTTTTTTTTTTTTTTTTTTTTTTTTTTTTGAGACGGAGTCTCACTCTGTCGCCAGGCTGGAGTGCAATGGCACCATCTCAGCTCGCTGCAACCTCCGCCTCCCAGGTTCAAGCGATTCTCCTGCCTCAGCCTCCCAAGTGTCTGGGACTACAGGCGCGCACCACCACGCCCGGCTAATTTTTGTATTTTTAGTAAAGACAGGGTTTCACCATGTTGGCCAGGATGGTCTCGAACTCCTGACCTCATGATCTGCCTGCCTCGGCCTTCCAAGGTGCTGGGATTACAGGCGTGAGCCACGCCTGGCCGGTAGTTCTATTTTTAATTTTTTGAGGAACCTCCATACTATTTTTCATAATGGGTTTACTGATTCATTCACTCATTCTTCCACGCACTGTTCAAATCATTCATTCACTCATTCAATTCTGCTGGATAAGATTTTCCAGGGTGTGGGAACTGGGAATCAGTGGTCTCAAGGAATTTCTCCAGGCGATTCTGATGCATCCGCTGAATTGAGTCTGGGCGCAATCTCTCTCTATTTCAGTTCAAGACGCAGTACAGCACGAGGGTGGTAACCAGGACCATGGTGAGGACAGAGAACGGGTCTGAGCTGGGTGCCTCCATGCCTCCTCCATTCTCAGTGGATAACGGAACCAGCCTCCTGGAAAATGTCACTCGGGCCTTGGGCACCCTGCAGGAGGTGCTGAGCTTTGAGGAGACTGTACCCGTGCCTGGCTCTGCCAATGGCATCAACGCCCTGGGCCTCGTGGTCTTCTCTGTGGCCTTTGGGCTGGTCATTGGTGGCATGAAACACAAGGGCCGAGTCCTCAGGGACTTCTTCGACAGCCTCAATGAGGCTATTATGAGGCTGGTGGGCATCATTATCTGGTGAGTCCTGGTCCGTGCCCATGGGAAGATGGAGCCAGAGCTGGGAAGTCAGGCTATGGGGAAGCTGCTGAAGGCTTGCTGGGGACTTTTGGTCATTCATTTATGTATTGGGTAATTTATTTACCCACTCACCAACTCATTCACTCATGTCTTTCTGCAATGATTTCGTCACTGGTTCACTTCCTTGTTCATCTGTTCATTCATTAATTCTTCTATGCATTGGTTAGTTTCATGGAATATCTCACTCTTTCATTCATTCGTGTCCTTCTGCAATGATTCATTCACACATTCACTCCTGTGTTCATCTGTTCATTCACTCATTCTTCTATGCATTGATGAAATCACTCATTCAGTGATTTATTCATCTACACTCATTCTTCCATGCATTGATTTACTCATTTCCTCATTCATTTGTTGATTCTTCTACACATTGGTTAAATCACTGGCCAACTCACTAACTCATTCATTCATTCACACTTTTCTGCAATGATTTGTTCACTTGTTCACTCCCTTGCTTATCTGTTCATTCACTCATCCTTCAATGCCTTGACCAAACCATTCACTGACATTTATTTATCTACATTTATTATTTCATGCATTGGTTTCTGGATTTATTTGGTCATTCATTTATTTTTAAAAATTAATGTATTTTTAATTGACAAATAAAAACTGTATATATTTTCATGTGCAACATAATGTTTTGAAATATCTCTACATTGTGGAATGGTTCAGTTGAGCTAACTAACATAGACGTTACCTCACATGCTTATTTTTTTGTGGTGACAACACTTAAGATCTAGGCAGGGTGTGGTGGCTCATGCCTATAATCTCAGCACTTTGGGAGGCCAAGGTGAGAGAATCACTTAAGCCCAGGAATTTGAGACCAGCCTGGGCAACATGGCAAGACCCGTCTCTACAAAAAATACAAAAAAGTTAGCTGGGTGTGGTGGCATGCACCTGTAGTCCCAGCTACTTGGGAGGCTGAGGCAAGAGGACAGATTGAGCCTGGGATGTAGAGGCTTCAGTGAGGTGTGATTGCCAGGGTGACAGAATGAGACCCAGTCTCAAAAAAAAAAAAAAAAAAAAAAGAGAGAGATCACTTAAAATCTACTCTCTTTGTGATTTGCAAGTACATGATACATTGTTTTTAACTATACCTACCATGTAGTCCAATAGATCTCTTGAACTTATTTCTCCTATTTAACCGAAATTTTGTATCCTTGGTCAACATCTCCCCAACCTCCCTTCCCTGTGAGTCCCTGGTAACCACCATTTTACTCCCTGCTTCTGTGAGTTTGATTGTTTAGATTCCACAGATAAGTGAGATCATGTGGTATTTGTCTTTCTGTATCTTGGTTATTTCAATTAGCATAATGTCCTCCAGGTTCATCTGTGTTGTCACAAGCGATGGGGATTTATTCATCTCCTATGCATTGGTTAGTTACTATTCATTCATTCATACCTTTCTGCAATGATTTATTCACCCACTTACTTCCTCATTTATCTCTTCACTCACCAATAAATTCACTTATCATTCTCATTTTTCTATCGGTTCATTCATTTTCTTATTCATCTATTCACTCTTCCATGCGTCAGTTAATTCCCTCATTTATGCATTCATTCACTTGTAAATTTATTTACAAACTCATCCATGCATTAGTTAAATCACTGATGGACTCATCTGTTTATTTACTCAGTTAAGTCATTTATTCATTCTAATTCATTCCTTGACCCACTCATTCATCTATGCATTTGTTATTATTTCATTCATTTACTCAGGTATTCTCTTCATTCACTCATTTGTTCATGTATTTGTTCACTCAGCTACTAACTTGTTTCATCTACTTGTTTCCTTGCTTTTTCATCCACTTGCTAATCCTATCCTATCCTTCCCTTCCCTTCCCTTCCCTCGTCTTTCCTTCTCTAAATTCCTTCATTCCTTCAGAAATTTCTTTGTTCACTCAGCAGGCATTTTCCCAGGCAGACTTTGTCTTGACCTCTGGAATACAGAGACACAGTGCACTCATACTTGTCCTCAAGGAGCTCACAAAATCTTAGGGGAGACAGACACATTGTAGATCAATATAACACAAGGTGGTAGGTTCTGTAGTAAAGGAACATTTTTTTTTTTTTTTTTTTTTTTTTGAGACGGAGTCTCACTCTGTCCCCCTTGCTGGAGTGCAGTGGCCAGATCTCAGCTCACTGCAAGCTCCGCCTCCCGGGTTCAGGCCATTCTCCTGCCTCAGCCTCCCGAGTAGCTGGGACTACAGGCGCCCGCCACCTCGCCCGGCTAGTTTTTTTGTATTTTTTAGTAGAGACGGGGTTTCACTGTGTTAGCCAGGATGGTCTCGATCTCCTGACCTCGTGATCCACCCGTCTCGGCCTCCCAAAGTGCTGGGATTACAGGCTTGAGCCACCGCGCCCGGCCAGTAAAGGAACATTTAAAAAGTGTTGGGAACATGGAGAAGTGAGCAGTGAGTAGAGGGGTACACAGTGAATGCTTTCTGAAGAGGGAGTCATGAAGAAGGTCACCTGTTAACTGCATCTTGACAGGTGAGTAGGACTTCAACTGGACAGTGAGAGGGGAGACGTATTTCAGGCAGAGAGAAGAGAACATGCAAAGCATGAAGGTACCTAAGTTATTTGGAGAGTGGTGGGGCATTCAGGAAGGTGAGAGCATGGGGTAAGTTGGGAGTGGTGGTGGACGATATTAACAAAGCTGTCAGATCCCAAATGGGAGAAGACTTTGTACGTCATCCCAAACAATTGGAAAGTTGTATAGTGTTGTATGTAAAATGTTTATTTAGAAACAGAATGCTTGTTCCCCAGTGCCGCAAAGAAATAGCACTTGAACATAAATTCAATTATCTCAGCAAGGCAATTTTTACCTTCTGCAGAAAGGGTGCTCATTGCAGATGGAACAACGGCAAGAGCACACCTGAACAAAGGAGGGAAGCAATTTTTATCCCTTACACAGTTTGTCCCTGCTACTGTGTCCTGTCTCCATTGGCTGGAGCCAGACCTTACAATCTAAACTAAAACCCACTGGCTAATAACTTAAAACTTTTCTAAGTAGGTAAAAGCAATGGAAAACAGAGGAAAAGAGGAAGTTGCTTACAAAAGGACTTAGAAAAAGTAATAACATTCCCAAATAAGGAAGGGGTATAGGCTGCGAGCTGGGACGTGCCTGTGAGCACATCCAGCACCGATATCTTTGTCAAACTACAAGGACGTAGAATGTACTATGTGCCTGTGAACATGTCAATAGCTACATAGGATAGGGCTTAACAAAAAGTTACTAGCATAAAGTAAGGAGGCTTGAAGGAAGTTAGTCTTTAAAAGAAACAATTTTTAACACTTAAGATTTGTTCTTTAACAAGAAGGGAAACTTTGAAGACTACATATAAGGAACTTGAGGCCAAGTTGAGGGCCTAGGAAAGCATTTGAAAGGAATGGGAGTGGGGAGCTTATTCAGGATAAGCAGATAATTAACAAGGAACAATGAAGGCTCAGTTAAATTGGGAACAATGAATGTATAGCACTGTCGTTGGCATGACTGGGTGAAATGTCCAGATTTGCCAGGTGGCTGAGTGTAGGGGGTAAGAAATCATGCACAATTAATCTTGGGCTGAGGAATTTTGCAGGGGATGAGGTGGAAGGATGGAGGTGAGGAAGTTGAGAGAGGGATTACTCAGAGTAAGCACAGGGGTGGATCTAGTCATGTTGACTTGGAGAAGACTCAGCAACTACTTCCCCGGGCTAACTCTGAGCCGTTTGGAAAACACAGATGTGACTGGAGAAGTCCCTCACATCCTCATTTTTGACTCAAGCTATTGTACCACCTTCCCAAGAGGTCCCCGCCTCCTCCAAAACATCTATGATGAACGTGAGTCAAAGTAGATTTCCTTTTTTTTTTTTTTTTTTTTTTTTGAGATGGGGTCTCACTCTGTTGCCCAAGCTGGAGTGCAGTGGTGTGATCTTGGCTCACTGCAACCTCCACCTCCTGGGTTCAAGTGATTCTTCTGCCTCAGCCTCCTGAGTAGCTGGACTGCAGGCACACACTACCATACCTGACTAAGTTTTGTATTTTTAGTAGAGACAGGGTTTCACCATGTTGGCCAGGCTGGTCTTGAACTCCTGACCTCAAGTGATCCACCCTCCTCAGCCTCCCAAAGTGCTGGGATTATAGGCATGAGCCACCTCGCCCGGCTGTAGACTTCGATTTTTAAAGAGAGAGGAGTAGCCACTGAAGCCTAGAAATGAGATGATGGTGCCAATGGCAGAAACTCACATGATTGACCAGTGGGCTGGATTGTGGGGAAAACAGGTGAGCCCCTGATGAACTTGCTTCTTTCATCTTCTTTATTCTCCTTTTTACTCACTACTCCAGCCACACTGGTCTTCTCTCTGGTCCTCCAGCACTCCTAGTGCATGCCCATCTCAGAGTCTTTGCATTGTGCCTGCAATGATTTCTCCCAGACACCCAGGGTACCTTCTTATCATGTAAAAGCTTAAATGTCACCTCTTCAGAGAAGCCCTCTCTGATCATCTGCTCAGAAGCAGTCCCATACAGTGACCCTCCTTTGCTGTTATCACCACTTGAAGTTTGTAATTGGTGCGTTTCTATGTGTACCTCTTGCTTTCCCCATTAGAATGTGTCTTAGTACATGTCAGCTGCTGTAACAAAAATACATAGACATTGTGGCTTAAAGAACAAAAATGTATTTCTCACAGTTCTGGAGGGTGGGAAGTCTAAGATCAAAGCACCCACAGATTCCGTGTCTGGTGAGGGCTGTCTTCTGGTTCATGGAAGGCGTCTTCTTGCTGTGTCCTTGAATGGCAGAAGGATGGAGGGAGCTCTCTGGTGTGTCTTTTATATGGGCACTAATTCCATTCATGATGGCTCCATCCTCATGACCTAATCACCTCCCAATACTGTCCCACTGGGGGTTAGGATCTCAACATATGAATTTGGTTGGAGAGGGAAGGGGACATAAACATTTAGTCCATAACAGAATGTAAGTGCTATGAGGACAGGAGCCATGTGCCTGGAACATAGTATGTACTCAGTTAATATCTGTGGAATGAATGAATACATTGGTGATTTTGATAGGACAGGTGTTTTGAGAGGGAAATTATTAGGCTGGTGCATGAGTGAGAACAGGCACTGATAGGGAAGAGAAAAGGGGCATATAAGTTTCAAATGTGGAACAAAGAGTTGGGGGCAGAAGATAAGGGAAGCTTAGAAGACCAGAGACAGGGAATGCCTTGGCAACGTCTAGGGAAGGATCCTGAAGGTAGTGATTATTTGGGGCATGGTTGAGAGGGCTTGAATGGGGAGTAGGCACCTGAAAGGTTGTATATCCTGGAGTTGTAGGACCTTTTCTACCATGATGGGGAGATAAGGAAGAGCAGGAGGAGGAGGTGGGCTTCATTTGTGGGGCCCGGTGGCATTCGTTAGTGTACGGGGAAGACTGGGATGGAGTAGGGTGCTGTATCGTGGGTACTGCGTGGCTCCAGGGCCCTATATGAGCAAAGCCTTGGGGATGCCAGCCTCAGACCTGCAAGGGAGGTTAGGAGGGAGCCCTGACAGGTATGTGGCTCCCTCACACAGGTATGCACCTGTGGGCATCCTGTTCCTGATTGCTGGGAAGATTCTGGAGATGGAAGACATGGCTGTCCTGGGGGGTCAGCTGGGCATGTACACCCTGACCGTCATCGTGGGCCTGCTCCTCCATGCTGGTGGCGTCCTTCCCCTCATCTACTTCCTCATCACTCACCGGAACCCCTTCCCCTTCATTGGGGGCATGCTACAAGCCCTCATCACTGCCATGGGCACGTCTTCCAGGTATGGCCTTGCTCCCCACCCCAGCACCATTTCTGGTTGCACTTGTCCTTCATGTCCTCTCCTAGGGCATCTGCCCTCTCCCTTCCTTAAACACCTCTTCTGAGACATCCAATAATGTCCAGGGCTCTGGAGGGCCTCCAGCTGGTGCAACACCTGGGGGCCAATCATTGTCCCGGGCTGGCTCTCCTGATCTCCTTTTCCCCTTTCCTGTTTTTTAACTTTCTATGGAGGAGAACCAGGTACCAATTTTGAGGTTAAGAGGGAAGGTTCCAGGATGCCCCATGAGCTCAGTCAATTCCTAGCTCAGAGGGTGTCATCTCTGCTTGTGAGATGGTGTCTGGGAGATCTCTTGGCTGCTGCCGCCGCCGCCTCCTCCTCCTCCTCCTCCTCCTCCTCCTCCTCCTCCTTCTCCTCCTCCTCCTCCTCTTCCTCCCTCCTCCTCCTCCTCCTCTCCTCCTCCTCCTCTCCTCCTCCTCCTTCTCTTCCCCTTTATTCTCTTCCTCCTTTTCCTTCTTCCTCCTCCTCTTCTTCTTTTGTAGTTTTACGGGATTAATTAAGAGCATCATCCCAATTCAAAAACAATTTGAAAAGTAGCACAACAGCCAAAAAGATGGAAGAATTTTTTTTTTTTTTGAGACAAAGTCTTACTGTGTTGCCCAGGCTGGAGTGCAGTGATGTGATCTTGGCTCACTGCAACCTCTGCCTCCTAGGTTCAAGCGATTCTCCTGCCTCAGCCTCCCAAGTAGCTAGGATTACAGGTGTGCGCCACCACACCTGGCTAATTTTTGTATTTTTAGTAGAGATGGGGTTTTGCCATGTTGGCCAGGCTGGTCTTGAACACCTGGCCTCATGTGATCCGCCCACCTTGGCCTCTCAAAGTGCTGGGATTACAGGTGTAAGCCACCACGCCCAGCTAAAAATATTTTTTTTTTTTTTTAATTTTCTTTTGATATGAGGCCTCACTCTATCATCCAGGCTAGAGTGCCGTGGTGTGATCTCCACTCACTGCAACCTCCACCTCCCAGGCTCAAGTGATCCTGCCACCTCAGCCTCCCAAGTAGCTGGAATTACAGGTGCGTGATTCCAGTCCTCCTGGCTAATTTTTTTTAGCCCTCCCGGCTAAGTGTTTTTTTTGTTTGTTTTTTTTTGTAGAGACGGGGTCTTGCCATGTTGGCCAGGCTCGTCTTGAACTCCTGAGCTCAAGTGATCTGCCCGCCTCGCCCTCCCAAAGTGCTGTGATTACAGGCACGAACCACTGCACCTGGTCAAAAATAGAATTTTTAAAATTGCCCATAACGCTGGTCAGGGTATCTTGGTGCCTCTTGGTCTATGCCTATGTAAGACTAATGTCACTGTATCCTAGAATTAAACTCACGTAGTCACCGCTGAGCTGGACACCCAAAGACCCTCTATGAGTCCAGGATTCCAACCGTATGATATAAAGCTGACCACAGAACACACGTCCTGTGGACAGGCTTACCCCAAATGAGACGCCCACTTCTTTGACTAAACTCGCCAACCAATTAGGTCACTTTTCTCCCATAAGGCATGGTGGGGAGATGGATAGAGAAAGTTAACATAGCTGAGGTCAATGATGGTGCAAACAGGGGAGTCTGGAATAGGGGCCCTCCCTGAAGTCAGCAGACCTTTGGTCCTGTCCTTTCTGGAAATGGATAGGTAGAATGAACTAGTGCCATAAACTAGTGTGTGTAGTCATTGGTCTTAGCTATTGGCTTTAAGTGGGTCAAGAGATCTTCAGCTTGGGGGACCCTCATTGCTGTTTTCTCCCTGTATGGTGAGGAGTTGTTCCTTTCCTTTGTGCAGTTATCAGCCTCTGAAATGTTATACCCTTGTCTTCTGCCTCTTGCGGAGCCCCCACCTGGCCTGCTCAATGTTCTCAAGGGGAACGCTCCTTCGGCTCATTTTGCCCTGCTCTGAGCCCCGCCCTGCCTGGCCACGCCCTATTCTCAGTTCTTCCTCACCTGGCCACGTCCTGCTCTGAGCCCCGCCTCACCTACTCCTCCCCTGTTCTCAGCCCCGCCCATGTGACCTAGCCCTCCCCATTCTCAGCCGTGCCCCACTAGGTCACGCCCTGTTCTCAGTCTTTCTTCGGCTTG